>NW_028318082.1:2734798-2909697 GCF_062004578.1 Staurois parvus
ACCAGAAAATGGTGAATAAATATTAATAACTTAATAAAGCACCTTGAAAACTGTTCATTTCCATGTGCTGTTTCCTGCTGGTACATTGTTGAGTGTCTACCATCGCCACTTTAGAGGATTGCTCTGATCATTTCTGAAGGGGTATCTTCAGATGAGTGCCCCCCTTTCTTAGCCCTATGACCCCTGGCAGGCCGCAACTTGGAGGTGAGCACGCACGCTAGCTGGTGGAGGATTGGCTGTGTGTTTTTTGTGGTCACTGGATGTTCCACAGTTTCTTCTGAAGATACACAGATTCACTGCAACTGTGCACTTTATTTATTCTTATTAATTTTATGTAATAATGTCTTTCATGTGATTTATCGATTCATTGTTATTTATTTATCCAAACTGTCACTCTGTTCACTTTGTGTGGTTTTTGTCTTTTGAGTGATTCATTTTTATTAATTTTTATCACTTGTTTATTATCATTGTTATATTTACATTTTTTACATTTGGAATATGATCAGTTTGCATGGTGCTTTATTAATTTATTCACCATTTTCTGGTTTACTCAATTTATAACTTGTTATTTACATTTTATTTGCACCTATTTCACCTTGATTCATTATTATTTAGTGGTCTATGTGACTGGGTAGCGCAGCATAATTTTTTCTACTCTGGCCAATGTGAACAAAGAAATTTCAATCATTTATTATGTGACTCGTAGCTCCTGAATCAGCACACCGAGCATGCAAAGATGAGGCGCAACTTTTGGATTGAAAAACATATTCATTGTCTGAAGAAAAATCAGTTTCTTCCTTTACACTTTGGCCTTTTTTAGTTTAGTTTATTTTTGCATAATAGCTTTCCAGATTCTGCAATCTGCTTTTAAATAGCCTTGTTTTTTTGCACACAAAGCATTCACGTGTTTCTTGTTGCATGTTACCGTTTTTATTCCTATTTTTTGTTTTTAAAGCAGACTCTGCTATAGAAGCACCGTCACTTTTAATGCTTTCGGTTTTACTCCTATATTCATCCACAAGCTTGCCCTTAACATATTCCAATGTCAGTTCATCATCTGGGCATGCATCAAGTGCTGTGACAAGCATTTCATAACTTTACGGTAAACCACTAAGTAATAATGCTGCGATATCAAAATCTTTAATTTCTTCTCCTATACCTCTCAGGCATTCAACCATTTCCAAGGTGTGCCTTATGCAATCCTGCATTCTCTGGCCTTTCATCAGCTTGGTTTGGCATAGAATTCTAATGAAATACAGTTTATTGCTGATATTAGCTCTTTCATGCAACTTTTGTAATACTTCCCACATTAATTTGGCAGTTTCACACTTACATACATATACATATGATTTGATGATCTTCTATGCTAAGGGAGATTGTGACCTGAGCTTTCCAATCTTTCTTTATCCACTCATCTGAAGGGTGTTCTGGCCTGACTTCATTTATACATTTTCAAGTACCTTCTCTTATTAGCAGAATTTTCAGCTTGAATTTCCAAGACAGGTACTGATTCGTCAGATTTGCAAATGAAAACTTTATTGCAGCTGTGTTACTGACCATTTTCTTTTATTCTGTATAAATTGGAGATAGAAAGGCCTGGAAAAAAATGGAAAAATTGTGAAAAAACTTTTTTTTTCTGTTTTTTTTCAAAGCCATTCTTTTTTTCCTTTTTTTCCAGAAAAAAACTAAGTGTAGAATATGTTGTATTTAAAGATTTCTGAGACTGTATGTAAAGTTTTAATTTATTGCAAGTTATCTCACTTGAAGACAAGCAAATCCTGGAATACAGATCAAGTAACACTGTACTTTTCAATGCATTTCAATGCATTTCCACAGTGCGATTTCTGCTGAGAGGAAAACTGCAATTTGCAAATATTGTGAGAAGAAATATTCTTTTCCAAATGCTACAAAGATGACAAAACACATCATTGGATGCTGGAGGTGCCCTAAAGTCATTAGAAAATATCTTATGGAATTAAATGAGGACGATAATGAATGTGCAAGTAGCATTTCCCTCCAGAGATTCCAGGAACACTTTTTCAGCTTCTTCTGGATCATCACAAAGTATTTCTTCACCAGCAGCATTTAATTTATAGATAAAATGACACCTGATATTCTACTCCCCATGGTACTCCTACCCCCACTGACAGACCACACTTCTCCCAGAATGACATCCCCCGTCTCCAACTACTGCACTCCACCCCCATTGACAACTCCCTATGCCCCCCACACACTAACAGACCTCCACCCCTCAAGTACTGCCTGCTGGTCACATGCTAAAGATGCCCGGCCAGTGAGGGGTTAATTGTAAGTGCCCTGCTCGGCTCCCTCCCCGGCAGCTGTGGGGTTAAATGTAGCTGTTTGGCTCCCACTCGACTTTGCTAATAATGATGACTGAAATCATGTATTCTCCCCCTGATGGCTCTGTAAGTAAAAATAAGCATGAGGTGTTCTGTGTTCCACTCCGTAATGATTCCCAACAGTTGTTCGGCTCCCGTCCATGAAATTCCGCAGCCCCTGTGCCAGGCATGCTGCCTGGCATCTATGATACAATTCCACTGGGAAAGCCTTGACAAGCCCTTTGGGAACACTTGGGCTGGCCATACAATGTTCTTGCACATTAGAGTAATTTTAATAAATGGCATTGCTATATCTCCTTTATAGTGACATAATATATTACTAAACATTAAAGCGGGGTTCCAGCCGTTTTTGTTTATTAAAAGTCAGCAGCTACAAAGACTGTAGCTGGTGACTTTTAACAAACACACACTTACCTGTCCCAGAATCCAGCGATATTCTCACCTGCGGGGTCCTGTCTCCCTTTATTTCCTCCATGGCGCCGGCATCTCAACTATGGGCACCAGGCTGTGACTTTTCTATAAATCCTTTTTTCTGGTGTTGGATAAAGGGACAGGTCATGCAAAGTGTTTGTTTGCATTGATATATACCAACTAGAGGTATAAGGAATTTGCTGTGTGTGAGTTCTTTTGTATTGGGGTTCAATTTGCTGGGGGAAATTTTGTTTTTAAGATTTGGAGCTCTCCTATAGGTTACTCGAGGTTGATTGGGGAGCAGTGGTGCTAAATAATATATTTCAATGTCTTTTGATGATTTGTTTTCCATTTTTTTATAATGTTTGTGAAATCTGATTATGAATTTAAGTGATTGGTCAAAGTTTTCCTTTTCTTTTTTGGCTGATTTTCCATTAAGGTAGAGTGTGTAAGCTTTCTGAATTATGTGTTCTGAGTAACCTTTTTCTGTCTGTTTTTCCTTGAGGGTAGAACTGTTCTATATAATCTGTTACTTTTGTGCAATTTTGCCTGAGATGGCAAAATTGCCCTTTTGGGATATTGTTTTTCAACTTGGGGTAATGCCGTAGCTTTCTTATAATTCTTAGCATGGATCTCATTATTGTCATGATATGCCTCAAGATCTAAGAAGGCCAATGTATCTGCATCAAACATATGAGTAAATGACAGATCAAAAGGGTTAAAAAAGTAAAACTATAACTGTGCAGCGCTACACATCAAATGTAAATGCATAGATATGTGTATACTATAAATAAAATATACAAAAAAGTCCCAATGAATTTATTCTGGACAAATATCCTTCCTCCTGTAACCACCGGTGCTGCAAAACAGAGATAGTGCACAATTCCTCCACCAGATGTCTGCTCACCTCCAGCAGTGTGACCTCACATCATATAATGCTTGGTCTAACCACACTTTTGGTCTCAATTTTTGGACTCTGAAGATCAACTTGATGAATAGTAGATCCCAATGGCTCACTCCAAAGAACCCCTTTGATCGGTACTAATCCTCATGAACAAAAAAACATAGTGTTTACCCTTTAAAAACTTTATTTAACACAAAGATTTCCACATATGCACTCACATGTGACAGGTGCCAGACTGCACCAAGTATAAAAAGCATCCACTGAGAATCTCCACAGACGCTTGAAAACTGTACTTTCTAGGTCAGCGGCAATCGGTAACATAGGTATATGCTCCAGCCAATCGCAAGATCATGAAATTTTAGTGACACAATAGCAACTGCGGGCCCTAGAAAAGTTAGCAAAGTGCCTCACGATCTGCAGAGTCCTAGAGCGATGTATACCTCTGCTGTGATAAACGCCGACCTTCCATTGCATCGTGACATCATCCTCAAGCTCCTACCCGATGCGTTTCATCACTAATCACATGACTTTATCAGGGGGACCTGATTGGACAGTCCGACGTTCATCCACCTTATATATAGAACCCAGCGCGATTTTGTAGAAGACCAAATTAGAGCACACAATAGAGAAGGTAACGTCCCATTTCCAGCGCCATTTTGTTGTAGACCGAATTGAAACCCACTATAATAGAGAAGATAACATCCCATCTCTAGCCTAATAGAGCTTTATGGTGTGGTGTAAAACTACCTCTGAAAGGCAATAGTAAAATGGAATGACCATCACTGACAACAGAGATTGCCAGTGAATAGGAAGCTAATCGGATTGGATGCTTATCACATGTACATCTTTTGTATTTCAATGATTTTTAATAATTTATAAACTTAAAAAAAAAACAGGAGCAACAAGACACGCCCACGCAGGGGCCATCAATTGCACATAAATGGCAAAAACATTGGTATAACACCGATAGTAACTCAAACTAAAGGCAGCTATCCACCGCCACACCCAAAAAAAACAGAAATAGAAAAGGAAGGAGGCGTACAAAAGGAAAAAGATGACAAGACCATGAGCAGGGGTCCGGGACCACAAATACCGAGCAACATCACAAACCCAGACTATCCGGGGGGAGCGTGGGAAGGGCATATTGCAACCACGGCTGCCATATTTAAAAAAATGTTCCTTTGGGAGTTGTTACAGATAATCGACATCTGTTCATTCAGCATCATAGTGGTCATAAGGTCCCGCACCCCCTGAAGAGGGACAGACAGGCACTTCCATGCCTGAGCAATTGTTCTAGTAGCCAACAAAAACAAATAGGAAGCCAACTTCTGCTGGTGAGCCAAGAGGCCCGGTATTGGACAATGAAGCAAAGCATACCGAGCATCCCGGAGTATGGGGAGATGGAACAAGGTGAAAAGGAGGCCAAACACACGAGACCAACAATCAATCAGTCTTGGGCATGACCACCAGATATGCAATACATCACCACGATGGCGACAACCCCGAAAGCATCGATCACTACAGGCAGGGTTTTCCTCGGCCAAATAAGCCGGAACCCAATACCAACAAAACAATACTCCAGCGTGGTCGTATTAAATGAACATTTAGCTATAAACGACCAGGCCCTATTTCAGTCCTCCAGATCCATGACTGCCCCCAGGTTGCGCTCCCATTGAGCGACATATGAGAGAGAAGTATGCGTCGAGTGTCTGTTCAAAGCTACAGAAAGAAGGGAAATAAGGCCCGGGGCGCCCAGACGCTTTTGGCAAAGCTGTTCAAAGTCAGATTTCCAATACGGGAAAGCAGAAGTGCCCTGCAGTGAGGTCAGCCAATGTCGCAATTGAAGGTAACTAAAACATTCCGCCGGAGGGACATCCCGTGACTCCCAAAGAGAATTCCAGGTGGGGAAGGACCGAGGAGTCAAAAAGTGTCGCAACTGCAAAAAAACATTGGCCACCCACCAAGAAAATGCCCTTGGTTGATCTAAACCTGGTAGGAAAAGAGGGTTGTTAATAATTGGGAGCAAAGGTAGGAAAGGTGACATCAGGCCACTGGAGTAGCGTAACGAGCCCCACACTTGTAGGTCATGGAGAAAAATCGGACTGCCATAGGGCGTAGGGCAGGGGGAAGCCATAAAAGCATTGATGTTGCAATAGGGGCACAATTAGGTAGTTTCAGCAGGACCCAGAGAGGAACGTCAGAGGAAGCGTGCAATATAGACAACATAGACAACGAGGGCAAGGGGAAGCCATAAAAGCATTGATGTTGCAATAGGGGCACAATTAGGTAGTTCCAGCAGGACCCAGAGAGGAATGTCAGAGGAAGCGTGCAACATAGACAACATAGACAACGAGGCAATCTGGCTCGCCTGATAATACTTAGTTACATTAGGAACCCCAAGACCACCCTGTAGTCTATGAACAAAAAGCGTATTTCTGGAGACTCTGGGGTGCTTATCGGCCCAGATAAAACACATAATCTTTGCCTGAATCAACTGAAGGAAATGAGGAGGAACCCGCACTGGGAGGGTGGGAAAATAGTATAACAATTTCAGCAAGATGGTCATTTTCACTGAATTAACCCATCCTATCCATGACAGGTGCAGAAATTGCCAGGAGTGTATAAGAGAGGACACAGAGTGAAGCAATGGATAATGATTTGCAGCAAACAATGAGCCATAGGTGGGGGTCAAGCGAATGCCCAGGTATTCAAGAAAAGAAGAAGCCTATTTGTAAGGGAAGTGGGATTGTAGGTGCAAAACCAAATCTGAGGTCAAAGTAATATTGAGAGTGATAGTCTTATCCAAATTAATACGGAGACCCGAAATCAAGGCGAAGCGCACAAGAACCTGTTGCAAATTTGAAAGCGTCGTCAGGGGATTAGTGAGAGTCAAGAGGGCATCGTCCGCAAAAAAGTTCAACTTATACTCCTGCCCTGCGTATGGAACACCTGATACATTACAATCAGCCAAGAGCGCTAAAGCCAGCGGCTGAAGCGCCAGGACAAAGAGCGCCAGGGACAGGAGGCAGCCCTGTCTCGTCCCTCGCCAAATAGGAAAGGGATCTGAAAAATACCCAGCGTATTTAACGGAAGCCAAAGAGGAAGAATACAAGGCTTGAATCCAAGAAAGAATAGAATCCCCAAAACCCCAACGAGATAGCACAAACCGCAGATATTCCCAGGATAGAGAATCAAAGGCTTTATATATGTCTAAGGACAGTAAGAATCCTAGGATTTTCTGCTGTTGTAGAAAGTGTATAAGATGGACCACCTTACGAAACTTTATCCCCCGCCTGCCTCCCAGGGACGAAACCTGCTTGGTCCCTGTGGACCAGACTATGTAAATATTTATTGATACGAAGACTAAGGACCTTGCCCAATATCTTCAGGTCTTCATTAAGAAGAGAAATGAGCCGAAAGGCTTCTGGTTCCTGCACATCAGTCGTCTTAGGAATCATGAAGATATGAGCTCTAAGCACTTCCGGAGAGGGCAAAGAGCCCGGTCGTAACTCGTTGAAATAATCAGACAAGAAGGGCGCCAACAGGGTTGCAAATTTCTTCTAATAGAGACCAGAAAAGCCATCGGGACCTGGGGCCGCGGTGGACTGTAGAGATTTGATAGCTTGAAGCACTTCCGATACAGTGACACTGGCGTTGAGGGCCATCTGCGCTGCCTCGGATATTCCAGGAAGTCAGAGATCTTGGAAGAATGCCTCTGCCTGAGCCACAGAGAAGGGATCTGATTTAGCATAAAGGCACGAACGGAAGTCTGCAAATCAGGAAACAATCTGCTGGGGATTAGAAGTACAGCCACCCGCGGGAAGTTGCAGATCGGTTTGTGGGGTTTCCCCACAGAACTGAGTTTCCTGGCCAGCATAGGACCTGGCTTATTGGCACAGAAATAAAATTTATGTTTGGTCCAACGCAGAGCCCGTTCCGCCTCTGAAGAAGCAAGTAGGTCCAACTCTGCAGCCAGAGCGTCCCATGCGCGTTTATGGGCCGTGGATGGAAATGACTTCTAACGAGCATCCGCAGAGGCCAGTAGAGAATGAAGATCCAAAAGTAGTACTCCTGCTCCCACTTCTGAGCCTCCACCAGCTGTATACTGTGACCCCGCACCGTGGCTTTATGCGCCTCCCACAGGGGCACTGAAGAGACAGATCCCGAGTTTTCCGTTAAGTATGTACGTAAGAAAGATTCTATTTGCTGGCAGGTAACCTAAGTGGTCAACAGAGATTCATTAATGCGCCAGTGAAAGGGCGCCGTACCGACCCAGAAAGGGCAAGGAGGAGTACCAGGGGATCGTGATCCGACCAGGGCAAGGAGGGAATAGATATCTGCCTGACCAAGGGAAGCTGCTGGGCATGCATGAATATATGGTCATTTCTAGAAAAACTGTCATGAAGATTGGAATAGAATATAAAGTTGCGCTCAGTTGGGTGAAGTTCGCCGTCTGCAAGAGAGTGCGCATACGTTCCTCTAGCACTAATTAGTGAGAAGGGGCCATCCCCCGGGTATAGCGCCTATCGAAAGTGGAATCCAAGGTAACATTTGAATCTCCCAAAAGAAGAAGAAGACCCTTGGAGTGTCGGGAAACGATGGTGCAAAGATGAGAAAAAAATTTATGCTGAAAGCGATTGGGCACGTAGTAAGAGACAAAAGTAACCTCCTGGTCCCAGAGGGTGCCCTGTAGGAGCAAATACCTGCCCATGGGAGACAAACAGACAAACGGGAGACTGCGTTTGAAAGCTATCAATACACCCCGACGTTTCTCAGGAGCCGAAGCCGTGTAAAAAGTGGGATAATAGGGAGAAAGATACCGTGGAGCGGAGGACTGAGAAAACCTGGTTTCCTGCAAACATACCACGTCAATTTGTTGTGATTTGAGGTGATGAAAAACTTTAGCCCGCTTCTGAGGAGAATTGAAGCCTTGAACATTTTGTGAATGTAGTTTCAAAAAGCATGAGGCCATGGCTGTATCAGCACAGCACGCTCAGCAGAAAAAGCATAAGTCAGCCAACGATTTCCACTCGCAATGGCGGACGGACCGTGGCGTCCCAAAACCTTGCATAAAACAAAAACAGAAAAACCAGAGAAGAAAAGAAAACAAGAAAAGGAAAGAAGAAGACGACACAAAGAGTATGTATAATTGTACAATGATATCATGCCAATAGTGACGTGCATCCTACACTTGAAAGATACCAGTTGGGGGTGGCTCTACCACCTGACACATGGCTGCAAATGAAAGCATCAAAAACATAAGCCCTTGGGGGGCAAAAAGGCAATAAACACAAACATAACGGAGTACCAAAGTAATAAAAGTATGAGTCCCGAAAGTGAGTACATCCATGGAGACCTCCCCATTGGAGACCAAGCTAAACTTGGGGGCCAACCCCCTCCAGGAGGACAACAGCCCAAGTGGTGCCCCGCCAACCTCCCAGTAGGACCGACATCCTTGCACCCAACTAGGGCCCACCCAGTCCAACCTCCCACCCTGGAGCCTAAGGGAACTATCAGCCCATTCCACTAACGGGAACCCAAACAATGTCACCTGGACCCATAGTAGGCCGCAACGGCAAAAAGTCATAGTCCTCAAGTCCAGGAGGTGACCCCCACTCAAGTATGGAACCCAAGGGAACAGGCCGGACCAGGTCCAATCCTGGAATACTAACAAACTGGGGATGCCTTAAGGGCAAAACTCATGGTCCCGTCAGGAAAGTCCAATGGTGAAACATAACGTGGAAGATCCGAGATCAGCTTCAGCCCAGAGAGGAGCAGAATGGACTCGATCATAGAGGGGTCTGAGAGAGGGCCCTCTTCCTGTTGGATGACTTCTCCCAGACGCGGCCCAGAAGAAGCGGCCTCACCAGGGATCCAGATGAATGGGCTGGGCTCTGCGTAGCACCTCCCGGCGGATGAAGGTATAAAGATTCTAGGAGAGAGTGGGCTTCCTCTGGCATGGCAACAGAGTGGCTGAAGCCCTGGTAGTTGAAGGTGAGGTGGGACAGAAAGCCCCAGACTTATTTAATTCTGCGGTTCACCAGGACCAAAGTGAAGGGCCTCAGCTGGCAGTCCTTCTGAAGAGTGGTCTGGGAGAGGTCCGCAAAGAGCTGGTAGCAATGCCCCTGGAATCTGAGGTCTGGGTTGTTTCTGGCCACCAGTAGGATAGTTTCCATAGTGCAATTGTAAGTGAATTTGATGTTAATGTCTCTCAGGGGGCCCATCCGGTCGTCCGGGGCCCAATGCACGGTGTATGTGGTCAAATTCGAGCCGGTCAATGGGAATGGCGGCTGTCAGCTCCTGAAACAGAGCAGTAGTGGTTCAGGTGAGATCTGTGACAGTTTCTGGGATACCCCTTAAATGCAAATTTCCGCAGCGGGAACGGTTTGCGAAATCCTCAAGCCAGAGCAGCGGAAGACAATTCCGACTGCAACATGGACTTGAAGCAGCGCAGGAGCTCAGCATCCCTCAGAGCTGGAGTGGGTGACTGCAGGGATGCCTCTGATGCCAGGTTGTCAACACCGCTGGGATCAGGCCCATGCGTGGGTAGCAGCGGCGGGGGACCCAAAATTGAGGCCGGGGCTTCTGATGTGGCCTCTGATGGGTAGACCGCAAGTTCTAGTGCGGCCTGCTAAGCATTGGAGGTGCGGGCGGCTCCAGTCTTCTTGCCCATCAGGGCAGCGGGGAACACAGGGCCAGGAGAAGCTGGAGGGAAGGTAGGTAACCCCCCCGAGAGCTAGAGGATCGGTCGATGTGCCCTGGGGCCGAGGAGCGGGCCTACAATGAGGCCATCACTAGCGCTGCTCACGAGCGCCCCCCCCCCCCACATATACATCTTTTACCTCCTAAACAACAGTCTATGTAGCAATGAACAAATGTATATATATTATATAAAAAATATATAAAACTATATATATATCATAATAATGTACATGAACCTAAACAATATAAATAATAATAAAATATCAATGGATTTTACCACTAAATAAAATTAAAAATCACTTATAAAACAATTTAAATCAAATTCTTTATTCATCCCTCTTGGAGTCAAAGTCTTAAGTCCATGGATCCAAAAGGACTCTCTTTTACTCAACTCTCTGATCCTATTATCACCCCTCCAGTTGCATTTATAGGACTCAATCCCCCAAAATTGTAACCCTGAGCAATTCTTATTATGTGTGTATAACAAACATCTACATGGCTTAATGGGTGGAAGAGAAAGTTTTAAAAGTATGTTCTCCCCAGCTCAGTATTTATCGTCGGTTTATTGATGACCTCATCATCCGATGGGATGGTAATTTATGAGATTTAGAGATTATGATGAGTAATATGAATATTAATAACAGGAATATTCGGTTGACTTGGGAATCAAGTGCAACCTGGATACATTTTCTGGATTTGGAATTTATAAAGGATGAGAGCAGTTTTAAAACCATAACCTTCTTCAAAAACATGGATAGAAATGCATACATACCTAGTCATAGCTGTCATCATAAACCATGGCTTGTTAATGTCCCAAGGGGCCAGTTTATGAGACTAAGAAGGGATTGTAGTTAAGAGGAAGACTTTCTAAATCAATCACACATGTAGGCCCATAGATTTATAGCAAAGGGATACGAACCACAATTTATAGAATCTTAAAGATAAAGTAAGATCTTTAGACAGAGCTTCCCTGTTGATAGATAAAAATAAGGTGTATAATATGATGCAAGGGGTACCAGTGATTTTGGATTTTAATGTCCAGTTTAAACAAGTGGAGCATATTGTTAGGCAATATTGGCCCATACTTAAACTGGATAAACATCTTAGTTCTGTTCTTTCTGATACACCAACATTTATATATAAAAAAGCTCCAACTTTGAGGGATAAACTAGTCCACAATGTAGTGGACCCCCCAAGAGAATTAGGCTTCACTTTCTTTAAAGGCAAAGTTTTTTCGCCTGTGGACGGTGCTATAGCTGCACTAGGATTAAGAATAACTATAAAAAAGAGAGTCCTTTAGTAGCTCAACTACAGAGAGGGAGTATCGAATTAAAGATTTTGTATCATGCAATACAGCAGGAGTGGTGTATGCCCTCTCCTGCCCATGTGGGGTTCAATATGTTGGGCGCACTAAAAGGACGCTAAAACAAAGGGTGAAAGAGCATGTCTGCAATATTAATAAGGGATTCCCTAAACATTTTGTTTCCAGACATTTTTTGGAAACACATAATAAGGATTGCTCAGGGTTACAATTTTGGGGGATTGAGTCCTATAAACGCAACTGGAGGGGTGATAATAAGATCAGAGAGTTGAGTAAAAGAGATTCCTTTTGGATCCATGAACTTAAGACTTTGGCTCCAAGAGGGATGAGCAAAGAATTTGATTTAAATTGTTTTATAAGTGATTTTTAATTTAATTTAGTGGTAAAAGCCATTGATATTTTATTATTATTTAGGTTCTTGTACATTATTATGATATAGTTTTATATATATTTTATAAATTTTATATTATATATATATATATATATATATATGTATATTTGTTCATTGCTACATAGACTATTGTTTAGGAGTTAAAAGATGTATATGTGATATGTGATAAGCATCCAATCCAATTAGTTTCCTATTCACTGGGAATCTGTGCTGTCAGTGACGGTCATTCCATTTTACTATTGCCTTTCAGAGGTAGTTTTATACCACTCGATAAGGCTCTATTAGGCTAGAGATGGGATGTTATCTTCTCTATTATAGTGGGTTTCAATTCGGTCTACAACAAAATGGCGCTGGAAACTGGATGTTACCTTCTCTATTGTGTGCTCTAATTTGGTGTTCTACAAAATGGCGCTGGTTCTATATATAAGGCGGATGAACAGACGGTCCAATTAGGTCCCCTTGATAAAGTCACTTGATCGGTGATGAAACGCATCGGGAAGGAGCTTGTGGAGGATGTCACGAAGCAACGGAAGGTCGGCGTTTATCACAGCAGAGGTATACATCGCTCTAGGACTCTGCAGATCGTGAGGCACTTTGCTAACTTTTCTAGGGCCCGCAGTTGCTATTGTGTCACTAAAACGTCATGATCTTGCGATTGGCTGGAGCATATACCTATGTTACTGATTGCCGCTGACTTGGAAAGCACAGTTTTCTTGGGTCTGTGGAGATTCTCAGTGGATGCTTTTTATACTTGGTGTGGTCTGGCACCTGTCACATGTGAGTGCATACGTGGAAATCTTTGTGTTAAATAAAGTTTTTAAAGGGTAAACACTATGTTAAGTTTTTTGTTCATGAGGATTAGTACCTATCAAAGGGGTTCTTTTGAGTGAGCTATTGGGATCTACTATTCATCAAGTTGATCTTCAGAGTCCAAAAATTGGGACCAAAAGTGCAGTTAGACCAAGCATTATATGATGTGAGGTCACACTTGCTGGAGGTGAGCAGACATCTGGTGGAGGAATTGTGCTCTCTCTCTCTGTGTTTTGCAGCACTGGTGGTTACAGGAGGAAGGATATTTGTTCAGAAGAAACTCATTGGAACTTTTTTATATATTCTATTTATAATATTCACATATCTATGCATTTACATTTGATGTGTAGCGCTGATTTTTTGCTTTGCTTTTTTATCTTGATTTTGCCCACATATGAGACAGGGATTTTTGTGTTTTAGCAGCTGCCTATACCATTTTGGGGGGTGATATATTTATATTTAATTTTGACCCATAGTAGCACATGTTTTTTTCACTACAAAGACCACAAGGGTTACGATTTCAGTACTCAAAATGGATATGGAGTCAATGAGACCGCCCCAGATGATAATGATGTCATCTATGTACCTTTCAAAATAAACAAGGTACTGCATATAAGGATTATTATTTCAGATGTATCAGGATTCCCATAGGTCCATTGCAAGATTAGTGTACGATGGCGCAAAATTTGTGCCCATCACACTTCCCTGGATTTGTAAGTAAAACTCAGCATTAAAGCTGAAATAATTATGTGAAAGACAAAAATCAGTGGCTTCAAGAATGAAATTAGCTTGTCTTTGATTAATGAAAGGATCAATGGATAAAAAAGGACTAAGAGCTGTAAAATCAAAATGGTGGGGAATAGAGGTATAAAGTGAATTTATGTCTAGCGATAACCACACGTAGTTGGGCTCCAATTTGTACGGCTGTAATAATTCTAGTAAATGGGTGCTATCTCCAGTGTACGATTGCAAGCCTCTTTCCAGTGGCTGTAAATATTCATCAATATAAAAAGGGAAAAACCTGTTGATATACTATCCATTGCTGCAAAGATTGGTCTGCCAGGTGGGTTATTTTGGTCAATAATCTGTCAGCCTACTTAATGTAGTTCTTTTTATCCTGAATAACTATACCTCCACCTTTATTTGTGGTTTTGATGCCGATATCATTATTATCTATAAAATGTTTTGAATGCCTTGTTTTAACTGGGAGTGAGGTGCCCTAAATTATCTGATTTGGACGGAGGAAATTAACAGAGTTTTATAAGATCTGAATACACCATTTTATAAAAGGTCTCCAAATGTTAGACCTTTATGGTGGGAAAAAAGGTGGATTTTGGTTTCAATGTAGAATGTGCAATGGGTGGGGAAGAAATGAGGTGTTGAGTGAAGGTTATCAGATTATCACAACTATCGTCTTGATATAAATGTTCAAGCATTTCTAAAATGTCTGTATCAAAGCAAAAGATATGAGATCAGACATAGAACAAACTCCGGCAGTGAGGGATTATTTCTCTTTTGAGCTTGTATTTGGAAAAATCTTTTGAGAAGCAAATTTCAAATGTATCTATTTAAATCTTTAAATAAAATATATGGGTCTGGGTTATTTGGGGGAGCAAAATTGAGGCCCCAGCTTAGTAGTGTTCTTTCTGCCTCAGACAGTATATGTGAGGACAGACTCAAGATCTTTATAGTCTGTGCGATTTTGTTTGTCTGTCTCTTAATTCTTGCTCGTTTCCCTTGACAGCCTCTCGTGTGTTTTTTGGGGGGGTTTTTTGAAAGATGGTTGGTTGGGGTACCTGGAACTAAAAAAGTGACAGCTACTGAACCAGTATGGATTGTTATATTATTTTTTCTAAAAGGGGTGTCTGTAGAGGTCATAGATCTAATGTTGTCTACGTTAGCGTGTATCAAAACTTCAGCATTTTTGTTACCATCCTTGCTGCGTCCTGATTGACGGTTTACCGGAGATTTGGATTGATTTGTTTGAGTAGGTAAGATGATTACATAGGGGTATAATACTGTTGTATGTTTTTGTGTAACCTGAACAATATTTGCTGATATGGATGGAACTTGCCTATTCTTAACTGGAGATTTGTTATCTGTATTTTGTTTTTATGAACCAGATTGTGTTTTATTGGAAACTGCAGAGTTCTGGGGTTTTGTGTGAGAGAAGATCTGTTGTAAAACTTATTGAGAATGTCCACTAGGCTTGTATGAGAATTATGGTTCTTATATTTATGATAGTTTGTAGTTGTCTTAAGTGGAACATTGGTCCTTTGGATGTGAGAATTAGGATAGGAAACAATACATAGGTGTACCTCAGTACACAAGAGCACATGTGTATTATGTTCAACAACACCCTATATTATCCACTTGCCTACTGGGCACTTATAACCCCTTCCTGCCCAGTCCAATTTTCAGACGCTGTCGCACTTTGAATGACAATTGTGCAGTCATGCAATATTGTACCCATATGAAATTTTTATCAATGTTTTCACACAAATAGAGCTTTCTTTTGGTGGTATTTAATCACCAAAGGGTGTTTTATTTTTTGCACTATTAACAAAAAAAGAGCAAAAAAAAAAGAAGTTTTTTTTTGTTTCTAATATAAAATTTTGCAAACAGGTAATTTTTCTCCTTCACTGATGTGCATTGAGGAGGATGCACTGTTAGGCAGCACTGATGAGGTGGCATGGATAGGCAGCACTGATGGGCACTTATCTGTTCTCTGACAATTGCAGGTTATCGGCAGTACTTTCCTCATGCTGTGATCTGTGTCGTTGGACACAGCTGATCACGTGGTAAAAGGCCACTGTGATTGTCCTTTTACCACATCACATGATCAGCTGTGTCCTTAGGACACAGCAATCACAAAGATCGCCGGGTGCGCGCCGCTGGGGGTATGCAGGAGGGTGCATTTTGGGAGGACATCATATGACGCCCTGCCAGAAGTGGACAACCGCGCTGTAGCCGTTATTCGGCTATAACACGGTTGCTAAGTGGTGTAGTATCCATGCTATAAACATATATTTCATTTTCAATCAGTACAATATACAGTATACTGTATGTGTAACCTATATAGCTTACGGCCCATAAATATCCACGTAGCCTATAAATATATATATGATCACAAATAGTATGTATTGAATAACATATATTGTATTTATTTCATCATCATTTATTTTATTACTGTTTCATATCAATTAATATGATTATGGTTTTAAGATGGAATAATTCAGGTTCCTCTGTTTTATGTTTTTTAATTGTTTCTTGTTTAATATGTGTAATACTGATAACAGTCTGCATTTGTAATTATCAATGACTAGATGGAGCCAATTAGAAGTATGTCCAAGTGTAATTACATGTCATGCAATAGACTCCCATTAGTAGGCGCACATTGCCTTCCCTCATATAGATGCACATTGAATTTTGGTCCTTCCAACTTGAAAAAGGGTCGCTCCCTGCGTAAGGGTGTGTGTGCATGCTCCGACATCAACACATCGAGTGCCACATTCCGTAAGCTCTCCCAATGTGTTCCAGCCCTCACTTCGGTCCCCCTTTCACCATCCAGCCGGCCAGAGAGCTATACACCTAGCAGGGGTGGTGGAAGACAGTACACTGGTCATGGACCTACAGATGTGCCTTATTTAATCCCACTCATGTGAGCCCTCTGCACAGTGACATGCCCTGTCCACTTCATGGAAGTCCTCCCCAGAAAGATAGGCGCTGTCCACTTCATGAAAGCCCTCCACACAATGATATGTGCTGTTCACTCCATGGAAGCCCTCCGCACAATGAAAGGCACTGTCCACTTCATGGAAGCCCTCCCCAGAAACATAGGCACTGTCCACTTCACGGACGTCCTCCCCAGAAAGATAGGCGCTGTCCACTTCACGGAAGTCCTCCTCACAATGATAGGCGCTGTCCACTCCATGGAAGACCTCCGCACAATGATAGGCGCTGTCCACTTTATGGCACCCCTCCACATAATGATATGTGCTGTCCACTTCATGGAAGTCCTCTTCACAATGGTAGGTGCTGTCCACTTCATGGAAGCCTTCCTCACAATGCTAGGCACTTTCCACTTCATGGAAGTCCTCCGCACAATGATAGGTGCTGTCCACTTTATAAAAAGGAGGCATACACAATGGTGCACAAGTATATAGATGCTTGGCTATGTGGCAGTCAGTATAAAAAGTAAAAAGGAAGATCGCACCCCATAAAATGTCTAATCATTTAAAATCCCCACCCAGACCTGGAAATATGTTTGGGAATCTCACTGGCATGTTCCAATGCAAGATGCAATGCGTGTTGTAACATGATAAAATGTGGAAAATTTCAAGGGGTGTGAATACTTTTTCAAGGCACTGTATATACACTATAGTGCCAAAAGTGTTCAGGTGTTCCAAACACCTCCATGGTCACAGAAGTATAATATCAAGTACCTAGGCATGTGGACTGCTTCTACAAACATTTGTGAAAGAATGGGATGCTCTCAGGAGCTTAGTGAATTCAAGCTTGGTACCGTGATAGCTTGCCACCTGTGCAATAAATCCATCCGTAAATTTCCTTAATATTCCACAGTCAACTTTTAGTTGTCTTATAACAAAGTGGAAGTAGCTGGGAACAACAGCAGCTCAGCCACGAAGTGGTAGGCCACATAAATTACAGAGCGGGGTCAGCGCATGCTGAAGCGTACAGTACGCCGAAGTCGCCAACTGTCTGCAGAGTCAATAGCTAAAGACCTCCAAACTTCATGTGGCCTCCAGACTAGCACAACAGTTTGTAGAGAGCTTCATGGAATGAATTTCCATGGTGGAGCAGCTGCATCTATGCCTTACATCACCAAGTGCACCAAAGCGTAAGATGCAGTGGAGTAAAGCATGCCGCCACTGGACTCTAGAGCAGTGGAGACGTATTCTCTGGAGTGCCGAATCACACTTTTCTGTCTGGAAATCTGATGGACATGTCTGGGTTTGGTGGTTGCCAGGAGAATGGTACTTGCCTGAGTGCATTGTACCAAGTGTAAAGTTTGGTGTAGGAGGGATTATGGTGTGGGGCTGTTTTTCAGGGGTTGGACCCTTAGTTTCAGTGAATGGAACTCTTAAGGCGTCAGCATACCGAGACATTTTGGACAATTTTATGCTGCCAACTTTGTCCCAACTGGTCAAACATTCCCACAGACACACTCCTAAACCTTGTGGACAGCCTTCCCAGCTGCAAAGGGTGGGCCAACTCAATATTGAACCCTATGGACTAAGACCGGGATGCCATTAAAGTTCATATGCCTGTAAAGGCAGGCATCCCAATACTTCTGGCAATACACACACATACACATGAGAAAATAATTATTTGATCCCCTGAAGATTTTGTAAGTTTGCCCACTTACAAAGAAATTAAAGGTCTATAATTTTTATCACGGGTGTATTTTAAATGATAGAGGCAGAATATCAACCAAAAATCCCCCAAAAAACATCATACAAATGTTATAAATTAGTTGCAGTTCAAGTAGTAAACTAAGTATTTGATCCCCTACCAACCAACAATAATTCTGGCTCCCACAGACTGGCTATGTGCACATGTGGTACACAGATTAGTCATGTCAGTTTAAGAAGGTGCTCCTAAGGACAACTCATTATGTGTATAAAAGACACCTGTCCACAGAATCTCTTTCTTAGGCACCACCATGGGCAAGACCAAAGAGCTGTCAAAGGATGTCAGGGACAAGATTGTAGATCTGCACAAGGCTGGAATGGGCTACAAGACCAACAGCAAGAAGCTTGGTGAGAAGGAGATAACTGTTAAAGCGATTATTCGCAAGTGGAAGAAATACAAAATAGCCATCAATCGCCCTTGGTCTGGAGAGCCAAGCAAGATTTGGCCTCATGGGGTAAGGATGATCATGAGAAAAGTGAGGATCAGCCCAGAACTACACGGGAGGAGCTTGTGAATGATCTCAAGGCAGTTGGGACCACCATTAGTAACACAATATATGCCATGGATTGAAATCCTGCAGAGCCCACAAGGTCTCCATCCTCAAGAAGGCACATGTCCAGGCCTGTCTGAAGTTTGTCAATAAACATATATATTATTCAGAGAAGGATTGGAAGAAGGTGCTGTAATAAGATGAGACCAAAATTGAGTTCTTTAATTCAGATTCCAAACTCTTCACCATGGCAAAGACCAAAGAGCTGTCCCAGGATGTCAGGGACAAGATTGTAGACCTACACAAGGCTGGACTGGGCTACCAAACTATCACCAAGCAGCTTGGTGAGAAGATGACAACAGTTGGTGCAATCATTCGCAAATGGAAGGAACACAAAACAACTGTCGGTCTCCCTAGGTCTGGTGCACCATGCAAGATCTCACCTCGTGGAGTGTCAGTGATCATGTGAACAGTGAGGAATCATCCCAGGACTACACGTGAGGATTTTGTCAATGATCTCCAGGCAGCTGGGACCACAGTCACCAAGAAAACAATTGGTAACACACTATGCCGACAAGGATTGAAATCCCGCAAGTGCCCTCTGTGCCCACAAGGTCCCTCTGCACATGTCCAGGCCCATCTAAAGTTTGCCACTGAACATCTGAATGATGCAGAGGAGGACTGGTTGAAAGTGTTGTGGTCAGATGAGACCAAAATCAAGCTCTTTGGCATCAACTCAACTCGCCGTGTTTGGAGGAGAAGGAATGCTGCCTATGACTCCAAGAACACTATCCCAACTGTCAAACATGGTGGTGGAAACATCCCTCCTGAGATGTGTGCAAACCTGGTGGCCAACTACAGGAAACGTCTGACCTTTGTGATTGCCACCAAGTACTAAGTCATGTTTTGTGAAGGGGATCAAATACTTATTTCCCTCATGAACATGCAAATCAGTTGCATAATTTGTTAGACTTGCATTTCTTTTGAATTTTTTGTTGCCATTCTGTCTCTCAGTGTTATTTTTAGACTGATCATATCTTTGTGAGTGGGCAAACATTCAAAATCAGCAGGGGATCAAATACTTATTTCCTTCACTGTATGTGTATATATATATATATATATATATATATATATATATATATATATATACTGTATATATACACACACATACAGTATACACATACTCCTCCTTTTAAGACATATCTTATTTACTCTTATTGCTATAACTCCTTTTTACTCTTTAGCTATATACTATAACTCTTTTTTATGACATTTCTATTTTTCATGAACTCGCTATGAAGTTTCATAATTATTTATATATTTCTTCTGTTTGACTAATTGTATTGTGTATCAGCATTGTTGTACAACTTCAGCTCCATCTAGTGTTCTTTTTTAATATTACCCAGCAGTTCTATTTCACATTTTACTTATTTTTATTTTCATTTATAAAGTAAGTCGAACAAGAAGGAGAGGAGGAAAATGCAAGATGAAGCAGACACAAGGCTCTGGTTGGGGAAGACTTTCCCCTGCTGATACAGGGATACACTCACTCCCTCAAACCTCAGGCTGTGTCCGTGGATGCGAACTCACTATTACCTGCGCCACACAACCATCACCCATATATATGTATTTGTGGGTGTATATGTTATGTATACATATACAAACCATATTTTATATATATATATATATATATATATATACAGCAGTTTTTCCTTTTTTTTCTGGTGTGGGCTCCACATTAAAATCCTTACCAGGATGGGGTTCACCCTCAGGTAAATCACCCTCCCCCATGTTGAGGACATGTGGCCTGCTATTGTTCTGGATGGAGAGGGGGCAGCACGCTTGTTTCTCCCCCATTTCCTGCATGCTCGAATAAGGGTCTCAGAACCTTGCATGTTTTTCCTTTTTTTTCTGGTGTGGGCTCCACATTAAAATCCTTACCAGACCAAAAAGGCACATATAAATTAAATACTAAACAATTTTTAGATATGATGACTGGATTAGTATTCTTTTGCAGGTTTTCTTCCTTCTTTTTCATCTGGTGGTCCAGCTAATAAGTCTGTTGTTTTTCAAAAGAACAAGCTCTCCAGCAGAATGTATCCATTACAGATATGACACAACACTTTTAAAAGAGATTCAAAAAATAAAAACACATACTCACCTAGGTGGATGTGTAGCAAATACATGAATAAACCTCCCAGTAATGCTATTACTAGGCTGTAGGGAGCTCTAATGATTTGTAGTGTGACTTCAGGAGACTATTACCAACAGGCTCACATTAAACTCAGAATGCAAGTCAGCAACACCGGTTTTACAGTATGCCATAATATAAATTATTTTTTCATGTATTTTATGAATATGTAGTAATTTTAAGTGATTGTTGTTTTAAATATTGAAATTGTTATGTGTATGTGGGCTTGGAGATTGTAATTGGGAAGTGGATTGGAGGGATGAGGTGTTAGAGGGTTAATGAGATGGATTTTGCTGAATGGAGAAAGGGGAGAAGTAGTAAAGAGGTATAAAAAGAAGCTGGGAGCAGGAAAATGATGTCTTGGATAATGCCCTGGAGGAGGGTGAAACACGTCGACGTATTTCCGGTTCCGGTAGGTGCGTGGTGACGTCACTTCCAGTGAGTGGAACGCTGGTTTGCGGCGTTCCAGAGTGATTTCCTGCTATTTGGAAAGGGATTTCGATTTATCTTTGCCAGTCCACTTCTACAAATGATTTAAGCCTTATCATATAAGTCTTTGTGCCTATTATGAAAGCCTGAATACTATTTTAAACGAGTTTAAAATTTTAATTAAAAACATTTTTTTACAGTATTGCACTATTTGTTGTTTTTTGTTTTGTTTTCCATTGTCATCCAATCCTGGGAGTCGTTTCTGGAGGATATTAAGTACAGAGTTATCTAGGAGGACATGCCCAGTCACTTTAAGCTTGTTTGACTCTTTTGCCATACCAGCAAAGTGTCCATTCCATCTGGTGAGTGGGGATAGAGCCTTAATCACGGATGGTGTGAGCACATTGTTTGAAGAATTTTGGAGCACTTTTTTTGGGGATTGAGCACAATTTATATATTTTTTTGTGGACTTTATATATAATTTTTTTGGGACTTTTTATTTATAGTATTTTCATTTTTATGTATAATTTATTTGCGCTGTGGAGTGTTTAAATTGTTTATTTTTGGTATATTCACTTTTTATTGCGTACATGTTTACTAGAAACTTTCCGTCTTTATGCCCCCTGAAGAAGATAAAAAATGTGGAATGATCGAAACGTGTCGGGGTAATTTTCTCTTCCTTCTTGAGTGGTCCTTGACCTTGTGAAGAAAGTTATCTTGTAAGGATAAAATATATGTATGTAACAAAGCTGATAATTCTTTTACAAAAATGTTCTCTTGGATATAGGTGTAATATCTTATTGCTGCAATAAATTCCCACTGGGGGGTCTTGTGGTACATATGTTTGTAATGGTGACTCTCTAATTCAAATTTATGTGCTTTTCCACGTATGCTGCCACTATAGAGAAAGTAATTATCTGTATAATGTGATACATTTCTGTTTGACACATCAAACTCAGAATGCAAGTGAGCAACATGTGTTGTATGCTTTCCTCTTTGATACAGATACTACAGACTGCATCTTTGTCATGCCTCGTACTCAGATTGCCAATAATCCTGTAACAGATGCGGCATCGGTCTGATGGTGCATCTGTACTTCGCTGCCGCTAAGACCAAGAACTGAGGGTTTAATCACGCTCAGTTCTTGGCCTTCAGTAAGCAGAGAGCTGTGACTGTCAGTCACCCCTTTTTGCTTTGCTCCAGCACCCAATGAAACACCATGTTGTGAAGGGGCGGAAGCGACTGGCTCAGGCTCTCAGCAGCATACTAAGTCAGCTGCCACTCAGGAATCTGGGTGGATCCGGACAATAAAGTTGGGATATCTCCAGAGCCTGGATCAGCTGAATGATGTCAGCCAACAACCGACTTTAGCCCACTGTCCGGTGAATACAGGATCACAGGAGTGCAGAGTTAAGTGCCAAAAAAGCTTTGGCCCTACTTCTCCTTCAACAATAGCAGCATTGCTTACAATGATAATCGTTTATTTATACATGGCCCATAAATTTAAAAACAAAATGGTTTGCTGTAACTACTTATAAAGTTTTAGCAGGAGTTTGGATTAAAATTTTTAGTGTATTTAAATCTGCTTGAACATCTAACACTCCCCTCCCCCAAGACTGACAAAGGTGTTCCCTGTGCTTCTACATCCAAAGTGGGGGCGTTATAATACAAGAGGTGTGTTACTGACTAGATCACCGGGGCAAAAGAGAGGGGAAAAAAAAATTTCTTTTAAAATAACAAACATATTATACTTTCCTGCCTTGTGCAATGGTTTTGCACAGAGCAGCCCCCATCCTCCACTTCTGGAGTCCACTGCCAGTGCTCTTGGATTCTCTTGCCTCTTGAGTGCCCCCATAGCAAGCCACTTGCTATGGTGGCAGTAGTGCTTTCTTGATCCTGAGCCACATTGTATATGTCTATTGACACACACAATGCAGCTTGGACCCGCACCCTGCTCCTTTGTTCAATACATATAAACAAGTACTGAAACTGAAGTACTGAAGAAAAAAAAAAAAGTAAGATCCACTGTGTACAGAAAAAACAAAAAAACAATAGATGAACTCAAATATAAGTACAGTGAAAGTGTATATTCCACCATCCAATAATATGTGAAACCAATAACTTGTGATATATTCTTCCTCAGCAGAAAAAAGAAGTGTAATTCTTCACACTTGTGTAAACCACACCCTAGTGTTTCTCCAGCGCATGCCTAGTAAAACATGTTTACCAGAGCAATTTGACCCTCTATATAAGAGAAGTCAGTATGCGTTCAAATATAATGGATCCTCTGTGGTTAGGTATAATCACACTGATTGTGTGATAACCTCATGAATATGCACCCATAGAAAGTGGCTTGCTATGGGGACACACTAAGAGGAAGAGGAGCGGAGAACACAGGTAGCTGACCCGATAAGAGGCGTCTCGGGGTTACTTTGTGCAATTACGTTGCACAGAGCAGGTAAGTATAACATGTTGATTATTTTATTAAAAAGTCCTTGACAATTATTTTGAAGTGTATTTTCTACTTTCTGAGATGGTTTCATGTTAGACCCTTATATATGTTATAAACATGAAACATGGTCAGCGTGTACTGCCCTCCACCGCCAAAATTAAAATCTAATTTATAAAATCATGTTGATCTGCTCTATGCTGTCTACTGTGAGATTTGAGAGGTGCGCACCTATGCAGGCATAGATTAATTGTGCAGATGCTGAACAATCAGAATGGGTTTGCTACATTCCTGAAGCACTGCAAATGAGGGAAAGAGCAGGGATTTCCACCCCCACACCAATGGACTGGTTGTGGGTGCCCTTACAGCTTATCATTTAC
Organism: Staurois parvus; assembly: GCF_062004578.1. Taxonomy (NCBI): domain Eukaryota; kingdom Metazoa; phylum Chordata; class Amphibia; order Anura; family Ranidae; genus Staurois; species Staurois parvus. Next base: position 2,759,073 of record NW_028318082.1, read on the forward strand.
GCAGGTAAGTACAGCATCAAACAGGGGGTGGGGAGGTTGTGCACTGCTAGTTTGTCCACATATATTGCACTTTTAATCCATTAATTATGCCTCCATTTCTTTAACAGATCTGTAACTATATTGACTAGTGTCTGCAGGAATAGTCTGTGTGAAACAGAGCATTGCATACACAATTCTTTGATCGTGTAAAACAATTTTTATTCATATAGGTTATTTTTTATGTTATCCCTAGCAAGTGATATATTTTAAAAAAATGCCTAATTCACGCTAGCGGTATCCATTCTATTCTACTCCTCCTCCACCCGGACCTTCCTCTGTAAGGCAACCACACATCATCAAGTTGAATGTATAGCTAATAGCCCTGTAATTAACAAGTGAGAAAAGTTAAATAATAAATAGAACTGCTATTGCCTTTTCTTTTAGGTTTCAGAAAAGGCAAGTTAAAGTGGTTTTAAACCCAGAACCAAATAGGCAACATATTGCAGTTTATTAGTTTTCTTTTTTTAGTCTATTTTCCCTCTTTTTTAACCTGGGGATCTGGCCAGTAACACATCTCCTGTATTAGAGTGTCCCCACTCAGGGTGAAGTAGAACAGCAGTATTGTCAGTCTGGGGGGAGGGGAGTGTTAGATACTAGTAGTACTAGCAGATTAAGATACACTAACAAACTGAAGCCAGACTCCAGCTAATACTTTATAAGCAGTTACAGCAACAGTTTTTTTCCCTTTTGGGGTAAAGGTTTTACAGAAATAAAACTGATAATTGTATATTGTAACTGATAAAAGTACCCCTGTAAGTGGTAAACGATTTGTCTCAATCCTCTAACTGCTACATTTGCTGTAGCACAATCTACACGGTTTTGGTTTTGAAGAAGTATGGGAATACCTCAAGTATGTATAGGGGTTTAAAACAAAAACATAATGGACAGAGACTTTTGAAATCCCCCTTACCTGTCCACCGGTTTGTGCCCCTTGTGTGATGCGGTGTTGGCGGCATGGAGGAGTCCATTTTCCTTTGGTTGAGCGTAGGCAGCTGCTGCCAAGTGGATTGGTGGACATTGGGAACGCCCACGTGACAGCGGCGGGGAGTCCTGGGAGCCGCCGCCGCTGTGCTGTGGAGGAGGAAGCAGACACAAGACACCGGAGCTTCGATACTCACGGAGGGTGATCCCTCTATACCACCAACGACCCCTTGTGAACCACGGTGATTGTCCCTACAGCAGGACCTCTGACTGGAGAGGAGGATAGAAAGAGAGGTCCCCTCCACACTGGATGTGGGTGGTGATGGTGAGTTGCCACGGGTAGCGATGGAACTATATGGCTTGTATCAAGGTTATTTAAAGGGAGTGCATGTACAAAAAATGTCCAGGGGGCCTTAGGTGGTCCCTGGGACTACTAAAACTAAGGATCTAAGGAGAGAAGAGAGAGGTCACGAAAAGGAGAGAAAGAAAATTTCTTCTTTGAGCTGCTGATTAACAAATAAACATACTGAAGGAGGGAGAGGGGAAGATGGGAGGAAAAAAAAAAAGTTGCTGAGTAGGATAAGAAGTTCTAAAAAAGGTTAATTGGAAGGGGCACATGATAAAGAGAATACATTCTTCTTAATATACCTTGTAATACACCTTAGATAATGAAGAGAAGAATACTTGCACTGAAACTTTAATTAATATAACCCTGAAAATAATATTTGGCATTGAGTCATAGAGCCGAAAGTGTAACTTTCAATGACATGAAGAGCAGATCTGTAAAAGGTGGAGGAACTAAAACTCCTCAATCAAGTGCAAGTACCAAAAGAAAATATATGCCCTACAGGAGAAAAGCCCCAAGGGTCATACCCCTGAGAGACAGCAGGGAGCAAGGGGAAGACATGAGCTGGAAAATAACAAAGGAGTATTGAATTTGAACCAAATTAAAAAATCTATAAAATATAGAAAGTGAAATAGAACTGAAAATATAAAAGAACAAGGATGAAGTTTGCAAATGCCTACAAAAATGGAAAAAGCAGAGATCTTTGGAAATTAGAGCACTCTACAAAGAATGAAATGGCTGTATTACATAACGACCTGGGACAAGTTCTATCATGAGTTGAAAAGATGGAGGAAAATTTAGAGAAACATGCCCAAATAAGTATTAACTGCAGGTGGAAGAAATGCGAAGGGACCAAAGGAAGTTAGCATACAAATTGGAAGACCGAGAGAACAGAGATAGAAGGAACAACTTAAGGATCCAGGGTTTCCCCAAATTATCGTCAGGAGAAGATTTATGGGATAAAATGAGGAAACTGTCTAATCCGGTAATAGGTACACCAGTGACAGAGCAACTGAAAATGGATAGAACTAGGCAGCCCCAAGGAGTGGCACTGATGCCCCCAGAGATGTGATTGTGTGATTTCACCATTATGAAGACAAAGTAAATATCTGCCAGAAGTTGCGTGGGACTCCAGCAATAAAATATGGAACATCGAGCCTGCAAATATTTGCAGACATAGCACCAGAGACATTGGCTAGAAGATCTCTGCAACCATTATTGGACCAGATGCGCAAAAAAATGTCCGATAAAATTGAGGTCTTGAATTTGTGGAAAGATGGACAATTGGTGAGGTTGAGATTTCCAGAAGATCTAAAGGTCTTCTGTGAAAGACTAGATTTACAGATAACAGATATTCCGGGATGGTCTGAAGGGGCTGAGAGTGCAGAGTTAGAAAAAGATAAGTGGCAATTAGTCTCCAAACAGAGATTGTGATGGAAATGCTATGAGAAATAGTGTTTTTTTTTTTCTTTTCTCAGGCCACAGGGTGTTGGTGATAGAAATAGGTGATACTATAATTTAAAGATATAATGGTTGATATAGTAGGAGAATAGGATGGGGGGAGGTTTAAGTGAGGAATGTTGAGGAAGATAGGTAGAGAATCATTTAAAATTAAAAGCTGTGCTGTGCTCAACATGTTACTGGTTTTGTGACCTAAGGATTGGAGATAGCGGTCCGGATAGGTTTATGTATTTTGAGTCTAACCCTGAAGAGGAATTGATAGTGGGATTAAACCACAACTGATTCCAAGGCTAGATTATGGGCCAAAGGGTTAAAAAAAATAGGGAGGGGTTGAGGGATGGGAGGGAAAGGTCACTCTAAAGAGATCTTCTTGTTCATATACATATAAAACATATATATCCGCACTCCTTTAAGTTGGCATATAGATGGGGAATAGAGATAGTAACAGGAATGAATGTAATTAACTTTATGACATATAATGTGAAAGGATTGAACATTCCGACTAAAAGGCATAAAATCCTTAGGGAGATTCATCAATGTTCCATTGACGTAGTGTTTCTGCAAGAGACACATTTATCTCAGGATACAAATGTTAAGTTATATTCTAAACATTACCCAACTTGGTATTATGTGGATTCACCAATAAAATGGGCAAAAGGGGGAGCAACTGGGTTGGCAAAAAATGGAAGATTCACCATGGAAGAAAGGATTGGTGTATCCAGAGAGTCGGTTTTTATGCCTGAGAGAGAAACTACAGGGATTAGAATATACATTAGCAAATATTTATTGCCCTAATAAGAACTCAATGGTATACCTTGAGGGTTTGTTAAGAAAACTTAGATTTTAAGAAGGGTAAGCTGATTGTGGCAGGAGATTTTAATTTCTGCATGGATCCTTGGATGGATACATCATCGGGGGAGCAGAGGGATGGAGGTGAAAGTCTAAAGTCTTTTTAAAAAAAATGTTACATCAGTGTCAATTGACTGACTCTTGGAGAATTAAACATCCAAGAGAAGGAGATTATACCTTCTTCTGTTCTGCGCATGGGATGTGCTCAAGAATGGATTACATAATGATAGAACATAGATTTAGTCTTTGGTGAAATCCAGTATTGAGGTAATGTCACTATCAGACCATGCACCTGTCACAATGAGACTAAGGTTGGGAGGGGAACAGGATAGAATTAACATGTAGAAATTAAATGAGACGCTTGTACAGGAACTAGAGATGGAAATAAGAGTTAAGAAGGAAATAGAGCAAAATTTTATACTCAACTACATAAAAAGAAAATAGAAACAGAGATACAACAGAAGATAACACTAAAAAGAGAAGAGTTAAAAGATTTAATGGAAAAGGAAACGAGGAGTAGCTTTAATATTGTGGTAAAGGAAATATATCAGTGGGGGAATAGACCAGGAAAATACTTAATGAGAGGGTTAAGGGAAAAGAAACCAAGGAATTATATAGAGAAAATTAAAGATAAGAAATGGGGAAATGGTATTTTCAACCACTGATATCGCTAACACATTTCATAAATATTATAGTAAAGTATATGAAATAAAATCTAAGAACCCAAAAGAATCACAGGGAGAAAAAAGGGAAAAAGGCAGATATATTTAAAAGAGGCCAGACTACCTAGATTAGAGGAAGAAAGATTAAAATCCTTAAAACAAAATCAATATCGCAGGAGGAAATCTATGCAGCATTGAAGAGTACAGCAGCAGGAGGGAGCCCTGGACCAGATGGGTATACATTGAGACTCTATAGGAAATTTAAAGAACAACTTGTGCCTAAAATGTGTATGTATATGAATGCACTAGGAGAGGGGATGGAAATGAGGGAGGAGTTGCTGCAGGCATATATTACAATCATACCGAAATAGGGGATAGACTTGTCCCAATGTGCAAGTATAGTACCTATATCACTATTAAACATAGATACAAAATTATATACAAAGGTTTTTAGCAAACAGGATGGAAGAGTTGATGTCGGATTGGATACATTTAGATCAAGTGGGATTCATCAGGTATCAGGTGACTTGTATTAAAATGTCCTACCTGGGGCCCTGCGTTGGACCAAACACAAATTTTATTCCTGTGCTAATAAGCCAGGTCCAATGCTGGCCAGGAAACTCAATTCTGTGGGGAAACTCTATAAACCAATCGTACTGCGACTTCCCGCAGGTGGCTGTACTTCTAATCCCCAGCAGATTGTTTCCTGTTTCTCGGATTTCCTTTTGCACCTCTATGCTAAACCAGATCCCTTCCCTGTGGCTCAAGCAGAGGCATTTTTTCAAGATCTCCATCTTCCTGGATTATCCGAGGCAGCACAGGTGGCCCTTAATGCCGGTGTTACCGTACCGGAAGTGCTCGGAGCTATCAAATCCTTACGGTCCACCACAGCCCCAGGTCCCGACGGCTTCTCCGGTCTCTATTATAAGAAATTCTCGGCCCTGTTGGCACCCTTTTTGGCTGACTATTTCAATGAGTTACGACAGGGCTCCTTGCCCTCTCCAGACGCACTTAGAGCGCACATCTCTATAATTCCTAAGACGACCGATGATGATCAGGAACCGCAAGCCTTTCGGCCCATTTTTGGGCAAGATCCTTAGTTTTTGCATCAATAAATATTTGCGTAGCCTGGTCCACAGGGACCAAGTAGGGTTCGTCCCTGGGAGACAGGCGGGTGATAACGTTCGTAAGGTGGTCCATCTTATACATTTTCTGCAACAGCGGAAAATCCCGGGATTCTTACTGTCCTTAGACATATATAAAGCCTTTGATTCTCTATCCTGGGAATATTTGCGGTTTGTGCTGTCTCATTGGGGTTTTAGGGATTCTATTCTTTCTTGGATTCAAGCCTTGTATTCTTCTCCTTTGGCCTCCGTTAAATACGCTGGGTATTTCTCGGATCCCTTTCCTATTGTGCGAGGGACGAGACAGGGCTGCCTCCTGTCCCTGGCGCTCTTTGTCCTGGCGCTTGAGCCACTGGCTTTGGCGCTCCGGACCGATTGCAATGTATCGGGGGTTCCATACACGGGACAGGAGTATAAGCTAAACCTTTTTGCGGACGATGCCCTCTTGACTGTTACTAATCCTCTGACGACGCTTCCTAACTTGCAACAGGTTCTTGAGTGCTTCTCCTTGATTTCGGTTCTCCGTATTAACTTGGATAAGACTGTTGCTCTCAATATTACTTTGGCTTCAGATTTGGTTTCACATCTACAATCCCACTTCCCTTACAAATGGGCTACCTCTTCTCTTGAATACTTAGGCATTCGCTTGACCCCCACCTATGACTCCCTGTTTGCTGCAAATTACTATCCATTGCTTAGCTCTCTGCCTTCTCTTATGCATTCCTGGCTCTTTCCACACCTGTCTTGGACAGGACGGGTTTATTCGGTGAAAATGACCATTCTGCCGAAATTGTTATATTATTTTCGCACCCTCCCAGTGCGGGTTCCCCCTCATTTTCTTCAGTTGCTTCAGGCGAAGTTTATGCGTTTTATCTAGGCCAATAAGCACCCCAGAGTCTCCAGAAATACGCTCTTTGCTCATAGACTTCAGGGTGGTCTTGGGGTGCCTAATGTGACTAAGTATTATCAGGCAAGCCAGATTGCCCTGCTGTCTATGTTGCACGCTTCCTCTGACGTTCCTCTCTGGGTCTCGCTGGAACTACCTAATTGTGCCCCTATTTCACCGTCGACGCTTCTATGGCTTCCCTCTGCCCTGCGCCCTATGGCACTGAGTCCAATGTTGCTCCATGGCTTACAAGTCTGGGACTCAGTACGTTACTCCAGTGGCCTGATGTCGCCCTTTCTGCCTTTGCTCCCAATTATTAACAACCCTCTTTTCCCACCGGGTTTCGATCACCCAAGGGCGTTTTCTTGGTGGGTGATTAATGGTTTTTCGCAGGTGCGACACTTTTTGATTTTTCGGTCCTTCCCCACCTAGAATTCTCTTCGGGAGTCCCGGGATGTTCGCCCGGCGGAATTTTTTTGATACCTTCAATTGCGGCACTGGCTGCTCTCATTGCGGGGCACTTCTGTTTTCCCAAACCAGAAATCAGCCTTTGAACAGCTTTGCCAGCAGCGTCCGGGTGCTCCGGGCCTTATCTCCCTTCTTTATGCAGCTCTGAACAGACGTTCATCGCATACTTCTCTTTCATATGTTGTTCAGTGGGAGCGCGACCTGGGAGTGGCTGTGGATCCAGAGGACTGGAAAAAGGCCTGGTCACTCATAGCTAAATGCTCATTCAATACGACCACGCTGGAGGCAGCCTATAAGTTATTGTTTCGTTGGTATTGGGTTCCGGCTCGTTTGGCCCAGGCTAACCCTGCCTGTAGTGATCGATGTTTTCTGGGTTGTGGCCATCGTGGCGATGTATTGCATATCTAGTGGTCATGCCCGAGACTGTCTCGTTTTTGGTCTCGTGTGTTTGGCCTCCTTTTCACTTTGTTCCATCTTTCCATACGCTGGGATGCTCGGTATGCCTTGCTTCATTGCCCCATACCGGGCCTCTTGGCTCATCAGCAGAAGTTGGCTTCCTATTTGTTTTTATTTGCCATTATAACAATTGCTCAGGCCTGGAGGAGTCCGTTTGTCCCTCTTCAGGGTGTGTGGGATCGTATGACCGCTATGATGCTCAACGAACAGATGTCGAGTATATGCAACGACTCCCAACGTAAATTTTTGAAAATATGGGAGCCATGGTTGCAATATGCCTTTCCCACGCTCCCCCCGGCTAGTCTGGGGATGTAATGGCGTTCGGTATTGGCGCTCTTGGACCCCTGCTCTTTGTGTTTTTGGGGTTTTTTTCCCTTTCTCTGTTTGTTTCTGGTGTGACAGTGTACAGCTGCCTTTAGTTGTTATAGTCGAGTAGAGTTACATTACTGTTACTTATGTGCCATTGATAGCCCCTGCTTGGGCGTACCTTTTGCCTAGTTGGCGTTAGAACACTGTTTTCTCTATTTTGTTTTTTTTTTATCGGTGCAATTGATAGCCCCTGTGTGGGCGTGTTTTGTTGCTTCTGTTTTATACTGTTTAAAATGAATAAAAACCATTGAATATAAAATGTCCTACCTGAATATATGCTTTGTTTTATTGTACTTTGTTCCTGTCGGGAGTTATGAATTTGTATGAAAAAGTGATTTCAGTGGAATGTACGTTTTACCTCATGGAACCAGCTAATTGGGTTTACAACCATGAAGTGTATCCAGCTATGCCCTGTGCACTCCTGAACTTAGTACACACACAGACCACATGCCATTCAAAAAAAAGGAAGGGGGGCTGATTTGGAGTGAGAATGACACAAGATGGTGGACCTTAGCAAAATGGTTGTCTGCGTCCATATCTGTGCGCACAATTGCTACACCTCCCCCCTCAGGTGGTTGCATGAGAGGGAACTGCAATTTTCCTCCTGAAGCAACCGACACCTGCTGCTGGTTTGGCTGATCAGGACACAGATCCATTAGGCCCAGACATTCACCTTGGGGTGATCTAGTAAAACTGCACTGCTGGAGAACCCGGTTCCTTCTGAGAAGGTTGCTGTTCTCCCTAGCGACACCGTTGTGCCAACAAAGTGCGTTGTGAGGGATGAGCACCAGTCTGCTGTGACTACCCAGATCTCGCGGCAACTGCCGTGGGGCCCACTTGATCACAAAACACTTCTGTTCGGGGGGGGGGTCATATGCTAACATACTAAGATGTAGCTTCTTGTCAAGGTAGAGAATGAGATTTCTCTCTCCAGTCTCATTCCTCAGGCCCAAGGTAGAGGTGCCTGTGTGCACCGGAACCGAACAGGCGAATTTGGGAACTCGCCTCCCAGGTGTGCCTAAAGGTAACTTCGTCCAGGCTGAACAGTCCTCTTTACATGCTAGCATCAAGGACGCCATTTCCATAAGTTTCCTGTCTGTTAGGTCAGTCACAGGCTCAGCTGAGCCATGATAGTTGCACCCAGGCGTCTTACCGTAGCCAGCTGTACCCAAGACTGACGTAACCTGCATTTTGGCCTGGGGAGTAGGCCAGGCAGTAATTGCCTTGGTCTCCCCATTTCCAGACCTCTGGGGGTCTCTTCCTACCAGTGCTTCCCAGTGCTGAACCACTGACATACCCCTCTGACAGTTACCGTTTTTGACTGTCAGACTAGGCACGGGCAGTTTGTTCCTGACTGGTGACAGGGGTCCAAGTTGCTCTTCCCAGACAGGGCCGAACACTGCAAGGCACCTAAAGTGGGCAGCTGCACACAGTTCCACTCCACATTGTAGGTCATTCCTGACCCCTGGGGAGGTGGTTGGTGCGTTCTCAACTCCAACTAGCTTTCCCGTGAATTCAGGCAAGCCACATGGGGTGGTGAAGGCTGACTTGTCCTGAGCCTCCTGGGTTAGAGATGTTGGCCTATATCCCCTGTTCAGGTCCACGACGGTTAGACATGCCGGCTGCTCCATTACCGCATGGTTCCTGGGCATGGGGTAGGCCACAACCACAGGGTTGGCACTCAGTCTTCCAAGGTCCTCACAAAGCCTGGTCTGATCCTGTTTGGGGACCGAGACTACTGGTGATGCCCAGACCCTGCGGGATTTCTGGATTCCTGACTGCGATATTCCCTCTGTCTCTTTGGCCCATTCTGTCTGCACCTCCTGTGAGATGAGGTAGGCCGAAGGCTTGAGGGAAGGATACCCCCTGCCGTCCAGCTCATGAACAGCACGGTGGGCTTTCCCAGGGTTTCCCTGAACCCATACATCATTTACCATAGGCCTTGCCAGCAGCTGCTGTACCTGAAAGGAAAGGAAGGGTGACTGGAGTTGAGGGCCGAAGCTTCCTCTCTGAGGACTGGCTATCAACTCCAATAGGGCCCCTTGCACCACTCCAATATGGCCCCTTGTCCTCTGTGATGACCTCAGGGTGAATAGCTCTACACGAGTTCACTATATGAACCACTGATGTATTTATACATGTTGATCTATTTCCATGCCAATAGAGGTTACACTTTTATCATTTTGATGATTGGTCTACACCAATATTGCATTCTCTTCATGATATATGTATCCGCACCAAGGTGGTGCACCCCGATGTGTCTTTGCTGTATGAGCAAAAAACCTTTGAGTTGTTGTCTCTGTAGCATAGTACAATTTAAGGCCTAGTCATGATGTCTCTCTTTTTTGTTTTTAGGGTGTCTTTTGTATTGTTTTATATTGCGGTGATGGCTACTAGCAGTCTTTACTCAATTTTCTCACATTGCAATTTTGCTAATAAAAGCATATTTTGATAATTAATTTGAGTATCGCATTGTCCTTCATGTAACCGCTTGTTCTTGTGAATTCTCTGTTCACATTTTTTCTGAGGGTCAGGGACTGCAGGCGTACTACAGGAGAGGGTCAGGGACTGAAGGCGTACTACAGGAGAGGGTCAGGGACTGAAGGCGTACTACAGGAGAGGGTCAGGGACTGAAGGCATACTACAGGAGAGGGTCAGGGACTGAAGGCGTACTACAGGAGAGGGTCAGGGACTGCAGGCGTACTACAGGAGAGGGTCAGGGACTGAAGGCGTACTACAGGAGAGGGTCAGGGACTGCAGGCGTACTACAGTAGAGGGTCAGGGACTGAAGGCGTACTACAGGAGAGGGTCAAGGACTGCAGGCGTACTACAGGAAAGGGTCTGGGACTGCAGGGCTACTACAGGAGAGTGTCAGGGACTGCAGGCATACTACAGGAGTGGGTCAGGGACTGCATGCGTACTACAGGAGGGGTTCAGAAACTGCAGTAGTACCATAGGAGAGGATCAGAGACTGCAGGTGTAGTACAGCAGTTGGTCAGAGACTGCAGACATAGTAGAAGAAAGGGTCAGAGACTGCAGGCATAGTAGAAGAAGGGGTCAGAGACTGCAAGAGTACTACAAGACTGGGTCAGAGACTGCAGGAGTAGTACAGGAGAGGGTCGGAGACTGCAGGGGCAGCTGTTTTGGGCCTCACAACCATGACTGGGCCCAAGGCAGCTGCCCCTTTTTCTCATGTTAAAGATGGCTGTGATCCATATATATTTGCAACTACATACCTTACCAGTAATATAAAACACACATTCTGAGTGAATCAGTTTATTATCAGCGCCACATAAATAAATGTGGAAAACTGAACAAATGCTGTATATACTCCCAAAACCTGCTGTTCAAAAAAGAACAGCAGGTTCTTAACTAAAGAAATAACTAAAGAAATAACTAAAGAAATAAAAGCGCTAAAATATAAAAATAAACCCAATGATATACTAATACAGATGATCCTGTGATTGTAAGCTGTGTACCGGGGGGGGGTTCCCCAGGATACAGTGAAGTCACGAACGAGGAGCACAACCCCAACACCAGCTTTTGCCACAACAGAATTTTACTTAGATGTGGCAAATAAACACAACCACGAATGCTGGAAACATACAATAAATTTACATACACCCAGCCCAAAGGCTGAGACCCTTGTGCTGCACAGCACGACACCTTCTGATGGATGAAGGTAGAAAGTGACGTAATTTACCTACTGGTGGGCACAACTAAGCTGCCACACCTTACCTGTTATTACCCTAAAAGAGCAGGAATCAGTGTATGGGTGTATGGTATGGGCTAGCCTGCGGTGCAGCCAGGGGCGGACTGACAACTCATGGGGCAATAGGGGATCATGGGGCCCCCGGTCCTTGCCCAAACTCAAAAAAGCCTATGAAAAAGGTACCAGGGGCATCTTATGGGGCCCCCTACTGACCCCGGGCCCTCGGGCAGTGCCCGAGTTTCCAAATGGTCAGTCCGCCCCTGGGTGCAGCACAACAGCTTACAATCTTACACAAATCTACAGTATTCCCTCTCCCATAACTGGTCCTGAAGCACGTGCCTGAGTATTCATTCTGAGCAAAACGCCAGTCTGGCTTGCGTTTGTAGGATTTTATCAGCTCTCTAATGTGAAATGTCACTTTAAGTTGTGGAGTCCTTCCAATGATCAGTAACAACACTTGTGGCCTGACACAAACAGAGACCCTAACTAACTAACTATAGGCCCGGACTCAGTCTCAAGGCGCCAACACTGAAATGAGGTGCGTGCACGATCTTACCGACCCGAGTCTGCTTTGCATCCACTAGTGACTCTGAACAGAACAAATGTCTCTCCAACAAGCATGCGATCTCGCCGTATATGTTGCTTAGTTCCTCTGCTCTCATCAGCCTTCCTGGCAGCAATCTCATCAGCATTCCTGGTAGCAATCTCATCAGCTTATTGGCAGCAATCTCATCAGCATTCCTGGCAGCAATCTCATCAGCTTCCTGGCAGCAATTTTATCAGCTTCACTTAGCTGCAGCTCTGGTCACGGAGGGACGCTTTCACACCTGGATGTCATCAGATTCTCAGCTCACAGGGCCCCTTATTCACCATGCTCCAAAACATGGCTTCCCTCTCTCCTTCCTGTTTTCTCCAACTCTGTGTGCAAAAAACCCCACCTCTTCATGAATATACAAATATCTATGCAGTCTGAGGCTGTGTTAGAAAAACAGTGACATCTTGTGGCTAAACCGCAGAATGTCAGTCAAAACATTAATTTACTTCCACACAGTGTTCAAACCATGAGAGCTATTTCCCCATCTCACATGATCATAAACGAGCATTAAAAAATACACACGCCATACTCATAGTACACAGTCCTGTCAGATGTAGTATGACTGCATAGTGAGGTGAGGTATGTAGTAAGGCACTTACCTCCAGGAAGGCTCCTCTTCCCATCATGGTCATCCTCTGTTGGCTAGAGTAGGTATCTCTGGCCTGTCTCTCCTTCCATGACACACACTGGTTGTCAGCACGCGACTAAATTCCACAGAGCACTCTGGGCTGCCAGCACTTTCTGTCAACCTTCCAATCGCAGGCCAGGGGAAATTCCAAGTAAACATAGGAGTGCAGCTCATGCCATGTCCCAGTTGGCCCTTCATAAGTAATTTCTCTCCAGATTAGGGAACCAAGGAATACACCCTGCTATATCTCGAGGCCCCAAACAGCCAGAACATGGGAGCCACAAATGTCAGCGGTGAAAGTTCCCTGTACTCCCCCCTCACAAGAGTGTGATCTGCCCCACAGTAGCTATTTTGCCAGCGGCAGCTATTAGAGCCAGCCATCCTGCATCACTAAAAGCCAGCAGTTCAGCTGTCCAGGAGAAATCTTGATTTTCCAGGGACAAGGGCTGTCCATGACAGCTGTGAAAAATTAGTGAGCGTCCCGGACATTTCGGGACTGTTGGCAACTGCAGTATGTTTTATATGGGGGTGGGGGGACGGGACATCTTTTGGGAGGATTTTATGTGCTTGGGTGTAACTTTATTATTTTGCTTAACTTTTTTTTTCATCACATAGGGGACAAACAGTCCCCTATGTGATGATTTTTTGGTGACAGGTCTTTATTGAGAAATCCAGGGTCTAAAAGACTCGGCATGTCTCCTCTGTGCTGCACTAAATGTATTGCAATGTAGATCACATTGCAATACATTCCTTCCCAGCTATGCTAGCCGGAGAAAGTGACAGGGTGACCTGGAAGTGACATCATACACACCACTTTCCGGGTCACAGAAGGGGAGGAGATCAAACGTGTGTCCGCTCTCCTCCCTCCCCTCGACCTGCCAGCACCTGCTATGTCAGTTCCGGCCAGGCAGATGGGAAAGCAGAACCCAGAATTCATGGCAGGGGCAAGCGCAGGTGGCAGTGTTACCGGATTGTGTGTGGAAGCAATCGGGTGGCAGCCAGGCACCCCCATTAACTCCCAGTTGCCAGTGTGGCATAAAGATGCCGTGAAAATATGCATCTCTGCATGCGCAGGAATCAGAAAAAAATAGCTGCAGCTGTTGAAAACACTTAATTCCTTAAGGCTTGACTATTTTCTTCTCTAGGGTGTCTGCTTTCAGGAAATATATAATGTTTGGGGAGGGATTGTGTATTCTTCAGGCCTAAAGTGATTTTTTTAAACAGGTGTGCAAAAAAACTATGGAGGTTGCATGTTTCCTGTCAAGAGCAGAGCTCCAGTCTGCAGCCAGATACCCTAGGGAAATGCAGATGTGACAGAAAACATGTGACCTCCATTTCCTTCAGTTGTGTCTCTTGGTTGTTTGTTACATTAAAGTTCATTGAGAAAAAAAAAATTGGAGGGGAAGTCACATTTTTCCTGTAGAGTGGAGATCCAGTCTGCAGCCAGACAGGTTGTTTGTTACATTAAAGTTCATTAAACAAAAATAGAAAAAAAAAGGTGGACTGTAGGTCACATGTTTCCTGTCGAAAGTGGGACTCCAGTCTACAGCCGAACCCCTTTCGCTAAGCCGAGCTCTGAGTGGTGCTTGAACTCCCGGAAGTTATGTAACAGGAAGCACATGGTGCTGTACAGCGGAGGTGTGTGTGTGTGAGGATCGTCTGTGCATGTTGGCGCTATGGTGAAGTCTAGGAGCGCCTTGTTGGCTCTCATTCACCAGCATCTCTTGAAGAATGGATACAGCAAGGCTGCCAGAGAGCTGCGGATAGAGAGCGGAGAGGTGAGGAGGAAGTGGAAGGTCTTGTGTGTTCAGTGGGCAGGTTATATGTGTGTGTGCAGCCGATGTACATTGTGAATGTTGTTTATGTCTCCTGTTTCAGCAACTTGCTCAGCTTCCAGTGGTTTCTATGCTCTGCCCTCCTCCTGTTTCCATCTCTTGTGTGTTGTCATGGTTTCCTGCTAGACTTATACATATTGACCCTTTTCTCAGCACTGTATTTGTAAAGTACTGAAATGCTATGAGAGGCTATTTCCTTTATCCCTTTGACTGCCAGGCAGATAATTATTTTGTACTCATTTATTATAGGTAACGTCCTGGTATATGCAATGCTTTTCTTACTGTACGTTCAGTAGCTGGCCTCCAGGAGCTTACAATCTAAGGCATTGTTCACACAGGGTGTACATAAGCTTGCCCACATGGGAATGTGCGGGTCCTCTGTGCATCCCCATTCATTTCAGTTGGGACATAGCGGCTGCAAGGACATAGCCGCTGTGCCCAATGTGACATTAGTGTGGGTGCGTGTCCTTGAACTCACACTGTCTGCTTTCAAGTACCCAGACTGACATGGATGTTCTATTGAGACGCTGTGTCTGTGATATCAACAGGACTGCCTGCATAGGGATTCACGGAACACTTGTGCATCCCCATGTGTGTTAACATGGTCCTGAATGGGGGTAAGTTTATGTACACCCCACATGAACAAGGCCTAAAGGTACCATTCTCGCATGAATAGAGTAGGGCAATTTTAGATAAGAGCCAAATAACCAACCAGCATTAAGTGTGGGAGGAATCTGGAGTATCCAGAGGAAACATGCAATTAGGGACTCCAGTGCTGCAAGACACCCATGTTAACTGCTTCCGGTCTGCCCTATAGCAGAAGTACTGCTACAGGGCAGCACGGGTGCGCAAAATCACGTGTATATATACATGATTTTGCATTTCCTTTAGTTTGTAAGCTCCACGAGCAAGGCCCTCACATTCCTTCTGTACTGAATTGTATTGTAATTGTACTGTCTCCCTTATATTGTAAAGTACTGTGCAAACTGTTGGCACTATATAAATCCTGTATAATAATAATAATTTCTGGGATCGGGAGCGCGGCCACCACGGTTGTCAATCGCCAGGTACCGGTGCCCGGTTATTGCCGAGCATCTCCGACTGGGGGGGAGGAAGAAGAACGGTTTGTAAACAAAACAGTTCTCCCTGTCAGCTCGGGCACACTACTTTGAATGGCTGTGCACAGCACAACCATGCATAGCAGTGTGCTTACAGTAAAGCACACAGACACAGCCCAAAGTAAAACAGCACACAGTTAACCCTTTGATCGTCCCACATGTTAACCCCCTTCTTGCCCAGTGCCATTAGTACAGTGTCAGTGCTTTTTTTATTAGCACTGATCACTGTATTGGTGTCACTGGAGATGTTAGTGACACCAAGCCAGTCTCCCTCCTCCCCCACCCCCCCAGTGTCAGAATGCCTGCCGCAGTCCTGCTATAAGTCACTGATCGCTGCCATTGCTAGTAGAAAAAAAAAATCCCAGTGTATATATGCCGTGATTTGAACACTAGAACTTTCACGTAAACCAATTCATTTACACCTATTGGAATTTCTTTTTTTAGCAAACACATGTAGCAGAGTACATTTTGGCCTAAATTTATAACTAAGTTTGATTTTAAATATTTTTTTTTACTGGACATGTTTAGTAGCAGAAAGTAAAAAATGTTTTTTTTTTCTCAAAATTGTCGGCCTTCTTTTTTTTTTTTTTTTTTTTTTTTTTTGTATAGCACAAATAATAAACGCATAGGCGATCAAATGCCACAGAAAGAAAGCTCAATTCGTGGGGAATAAAAAAAAAAAGCGTTGCATGACCGCGCATTTGTCAGTTAAAATAACGCAGTGCCGTAATGCAAAAAATGGCCTGCTTAGGAAGGGCGTTAAATCCTCTGGAGGGCAAGTGGTTAAAATGCACTTTTTGGGCTTAAAAAAATAAAAAAAAAGTTCACCTTTAGAAAAAAATAAATAAATGCATGTTATTTTTTGCAGGTAAAACAAATGTGCATTTGCTAATTATTTTTATTTATTTTGTAGACATTGCACCTGTGTGAGCAGCAGATTACGGGTGCAATGCAGGGCTCCTGCAGACTGTCAGACTGCAGCCGCAAAGGTTGTTGGTAGTTGTAATTTATTCATTCGCAGAATTCTGTGAATGAGTGACATGTTGTGTGGGCGGAGCCCTTCACAGCCGTGCTCTGTTCAAATAGCGACAATGGGTACGGGGAGAAACTCACCCGCTGCCACGGGGGTGGGGGGGGCAATTGGTGGTCGATCAGGAAGCTGCAACTTATTACATGTTCCACCAAAAAAAAAAATGGGTGGAACATGTAACATAATTAAATAAAATATTGTGCTATGTGTAACCATAAGCTTCATACAACATGCGTATGCACTAAGACTCTCATACCTATGAAAAGTGATCAAAAACAAATAACTAAATAGTATTGTGTAAATTTCACTAATCGTATGCATACATATGGAGACACTCAAGTCTGTGAAATGTGATCAAATAAAAAAAAAAAAAAAAGTAAACAGTGATATATTGTCCATATAAACATATATCAATGCTGTAGGTGCAGTATGGGTAGTCTTCCTTCAGTAATTCACCAATGTGTACACCACCACCAAATGATTAAATGGAGGCTTACTCGAAATAGAGACCCCTTAATTATAGGGGGTCTCAACCAGCATTGCAATGTAAGATATTAGCAGATTCTCCATGCTATGCCTAGAACAGGGATCTTTCAAACCTAAATGTGAACTCCAAAGGTGCCAAATAATATCATGAAAGAAAAAAACATGCCTCTCATAGTGTAATACGTTTCAAAATCCTTTGTTTGCACAAGTAAAATCCTACTTACAGGCTGTAGAACAATTAAAAGCTTTAAAAAAGACCGCTTCTAAGATGGCCAACAGCGCGATGACGTCAGAGGGAGCCTCGCTCCTGCTTTCACATAGCGCAATATTTTATTTAATTAGGCTTTTTGAAAAGAGAGGATATCCTCTTTAAAATTCACAGATTTGTGGAATAAGGTGATTGGATACTTGCACAGTTTGATCCTGTTTATATATTCTTTGGAACATGTAACATGTTCCCAAAGGCGAACTTATCCTTTAAATCCCCAAAGCAATGTATATTTTCTAAAAGCAGAAAATCTGTGCAATAAAAAAATAGTTGATAGATTTTTTTTATGTTGCTCAATATTTGCCTAAAGCTGAAGTTTAATCTGCTTATATATTGTCTTCCCTGGTTCCTTCTCCTCCTTGGCATACTTATGAGCTTTTAAGTAAATCCTTTGTTTTCTTTACACAATTTTTGACCCAGTGACTCTGGGTCTCTGTTTCTCTATACAATGCAGGGAGGGGCTGCCAGGGTGCTGTACAACCCTGCCTCCGTAGACCTCTGAAGAACCATCAGTGAACAGTGCCTGCGGGAGTTGGAAAAGATAATGAGAGGTGATAAACGTTACCTGTGTAGGTTTGAGATGGATGGCATCTCAGCTTCAGCAGTGGTTGTCTACCGGTATGAAGCTGGCAGATAAAAGCCTCACACAGATGGACAGTGGTAAGGTATTGCTGCAGCTGGACTGACAGGTGGTTACAGGCTGCTGTGGCTGGGAAGCCTGTACACAGCAGTTACAGGTGGAAAGATGTATCCGCACATTGAGTGCTTACCTGCAGTTAGGGAGAGATTCTCTGGATGTGTCCATGGTTGGACATCTGTTCCTACCCACAGGTAATTGCATAACGTGCAGATACATCTGCCAGCCCATAATTGCTTTGTACAGGCTTCTTCACTGCAATTGTTCATAGCTACCTGTCAGCCCAGCTGCAGCAGTACAACGCCTCTTGGTAGTGTGTATGAATACGGCCGTTCTTATATAACCAGGCAGATTCCGTTTCAGGTATTGTAGAAAATAACTAATGTCCCACTGTCAAAAACTGCAAGCAGGCAGGCTCTTTATTGCAGAAGAGACATTTCTCTTCTGCAATAATAGAAAACTAACTGACTGCTTGCAGTCTTCTTTGGAATGTACACTGAAGTGTGCAAGCACAGTTTGGTTTACATTCCTGTGCAGTGAATGTGTGCTGGTATGACTGCACTCCTGGGCATGCCCAGCCATGCCCAGGTGTTGCACCATATTGCTTTAGCCGATGAAGACTGCTGAAGATGCCAGCAAGGGATGCAGACCATTGATCATAAGGTAAGTTTAGCTGGCCATACGGTGAGGAACAGAAGTATTTGAACACCCTGCGATTTTGCAAGTTCTCCCACTTAGAAATCATGGAGGGGTCTGAAATTCACATTGTAGGTGCATTCCCACTCTGAGAGACAGAATTTAAAAAAAAAAAATTCAGGAAATCTCATTGTATGGTTTTTAAAGAATTTATTTGTCTTGCACTGCTGAACATAAGTATTTGAACACCTGAGAAAATCAGTGTTAATATTTGGTACAGAAGCCTTTGTTTGCAATTACAGAGGTCAAACGTTTCCTGTAGTTCTTGACCAGGTTTGCACACACTGCAACAGGGATTTTGGCCCACTCCTCCACACAGATCTCCTCTAGATCTGTCAGGTGTCGGGGCTGTCGCTGAGCAACACGGAGTTTCAGCTCCCTCCAAAGACATTCTATTGGATTTAGGTCTGGAGACTGGCTAGGCCACTCCAAAACCTTGATATGCTTCTTACAGAGTACCTCCTTGGTTATCCTGGCTGTGTGCTTCGGGTCGTTGTCATGTTGGAAGACCCAGTCACGACACATCTTCAATGCTCTGACTGAGGGAAGGAGGTTGTTGGTCAAAATCTCACAAAATCTCATCCTCTCCTTAATACAGTGCAGTCGTCCTGTCCCCTTCGCAGAAAAGCACCCCCAAAGCATGATGTTACCACCCCCATGCTTCACAGTAGGGATGGTGTTCTTGGGATGCAACTCATCCTTTTTTTTCCTGCAAACATGACGAGTGAAGTTTAGACCAAAAATTCTACTTTGGTCTCATCTGACCACATGACTTTCTCCCATGCCTCCTCTGGATCATCCAGATGGTCATTGGCAAACCTCAGACAGGCCTGGACATGTGATGACTTGAGCAGGGGAACCTTCCATGCAATGCATGATTTGAAACCATGACGGTTTAATGTTCTACCGACAGAGACCTTTGAAACTGTGGTCCCAGCTCTCTTCATGTCATTGACCAGCTCCTCCCTTGTAGTTGTGGGCTGATTCCTCACATTTATCATCAGTGATACCCCACGAGGGGAGATCTTGCATGGAGCCCCAGTCTGAGGGAGACTGACAGTCATCTTTAGCCTCTTCCATTTTCTAACAATTGCTCCAACAGTTGATTTTTTTTTCACCAAGCTGCTTGGCAATTGCCCCGTAGCCCTTTCCAGCCTTGTGGAGGTCCACAATTTTGTCTCTGGTGTCTTTTGACAGCTCTTTGGTCTTGCCCATGGTAGTAGTTGGTGTTTGACTGACTGTAGGGTGGACAGGTCTCTAAAGAGCTCAGACAGGTGCTACTAAGTTAGATTAATGAGTGGAGTAGAGGTGGGCCTTTTTGAAGGCACAGTAACAGGTCTTTGAGAACCAGAATTCTTGCTGTTTTTTAGGTGTTCAAATACTTATGTTCAGCAGTGCAAGACAAATTCTTTAAAAATCATACAATGTGATTTCTTGAATTTTTTTTTTTTAAATTCTGTCTCTGAGTGGGAATGCACCCCTCCATGATTTCTAAGTGGGAGAACTTGCAAAATCGCAGGGTGTTCAAATACTTCGGTTCCTCACTGTACATGGATCAAAATTTGGGTTCGATCGAGCAGCTTGTGTACAACCAATCTGTCAGGTTTTTCTGATCAGTGATGCCGGCTATAGTTGGCAACGCTGGTCATTGTATTCTGATGGTGTTTAAGGCTCTCTGCTGTCAGAATACAATGCCACAGCGAGAACGATTCCCCCATCCACATCGAATGTGGGCTTTTTTTTTTTTTTTTTTTTTCTTTTTCATTCAACCTGCTGGTTGGACAAAAAAAAGTTTGTAATTTATGGCTGGCCCTTAGCTCCACTTTAGCCTCCTAGTTCTGACTGATTTAGGAAGTGAACATGCCGGCTTCAGTTTTGAAGAAGACCACCACTAAAGTGAAGTTGAATTTTACCCTTCTCAACTCCCCTTCTCTGAGATGTACTATCTTTTTGTCACCTTATTCATTATCTCTGAAAAGTGCTCAGATTCCAGTAGAATTTTGTTTGAAAATTTCCTTCTGTGGAATGTTCATGTTCGAACGTAAGAAAATTCGAAGGAGCACAATAAAACATTTTTTTCACAAACAAATTTCTAACAGTGAATGTGGGTTTCCTTCAGGAAACGTCTATTCATTCCAAAATCTGATGTTAAAAGCAAATTAAATTTTGAAGTATTTTCGAAACATATTCATCAAGTCATCAAATGTGCTGGTGAAAACTTTTGTACGAATGCTTGTACAAATATTCAAAAATCTACTAGTGCCAACATAACTCTCACAGGCATTATTTATTCAGTTATTAAAATCAAAGCCACTTTATTGCATGCAAAGTACAGCTGTGAGTTAAGCCATTGGTACCAGACTGCTCATTTTAAAGCATTGAAGTTGCCTTTCCTTCAACGGTCCCATCTTTTGCCGGCATCTTCTGGGTGCCAATCTTTGGTCATCTTCATCGTCTAGTGTGTTATGACATCACTCTTGTGCATGCGCAGGAGACTGTCATTCCAGCACACAGGGACTGTGCCAGCAATGTACGCTGAGGTGCACATGTACATGCTTAGAAAGCTGCGGGCAGGTAGGTGCATTTTATTGGAGGAGAGACAATGCATTTTATTTCAGGAGAGACATTGCATATCTCTTTTGCAATACAACGCCTGCCTGCCTGGCCACTTGCAGTTTGTGACAGGGGATCTTTAGTTCCGCTTTAAATTACGTGTAACAGTGTTTTTCCTTTTACACATCGCAAGTGCTGTTATCTACAGTATTTCAATGAATAGGTACTATATTAGGCAAGCCATAGATAATTAGATTTAAGAAAATTCGCTCGATTTCCTCTATGAACACAGTGTTGATGGGGGAACCCCTCCCGCAGCGGTATTGTATTCTGCCTGCAGGGAGCCTTCCATGCGAACAGAACACAATGATTGCTGCTAATGGCTATAGCCACTGACAATCCCATGCAAAAAAAATCTGACAAGCTGGTTGTACTGAAGTCGATCGACTTCAATACAACCAGCCTGCCAAAAGATGGATTAAATCTCAGCCAGTCCTTGTGAACTGGCCAAGATTCAATCCATCTGTGGCCGGCTTAGGAGACATTTTCAGCTGATCAGTTTAGAGTTAACCTCAGGTCTAATTTACACTCTAGCGCAGCGGTTCTCAACCTGGGGGTCGCGACCCCTTTGGGGGTCGAACGACGCTTCCACAGGGGTCGCCTAAGACCATCGGAAAACACATATTTCCGATGGTCTTAGGAACCGAGACACCGCTCCTCGCCGCCGCCACCGCCGTCTCCAGGTGTGGGCGGGATGACATGCCGCCCCTGTCATCTGGACACACCTCGAGATCAATCCTCGCCTGTGATTGGCCGCCGGCACTGTAGCTCAGGAGAGGCACACAGGCGGCCAATCACCGGCAAAGAGGTGGAGCTTGGAGAGGAGGAGCCAAGCGGCACCGCGAAGATCGAGCGAGTGAAGAGGAGGAGAGCGGCCGGAGAAGGAAGACATCTCACAGGTAAGTGTTGGTACCATGGGAGAGGGAGGGAGCGAGCGAGCCCAGGCTGGAGCAGGGGTCTGCAAGGTAAGTATCATTGGTGTCAGTGGGAATAGTGCCCCATCATTGGTGTCACTAATACCAATGATGGGGCACGATTCCTCCCCCCGCTGGCACCAACGATGGGGCACGATTCCTCCCCCCGCTGGCACCAACGATGGGGCACGATTCCTCCCCCCGCTGGCACCAACGATGGGGCACGATTCCTCCCCCCGCTGGCACCAACGATGGGGCACGATTCCTCCCCCCGCTGGCACCAACGATGGGGCACGATTCCTCCCCCCGCTGGCACCAACGATGGGGCACGATTCCTCCCCCCGCTGGCACCAACGATGGGGCACGATTCCTCCCCCCGCTGGCACCAACGATGGGGCACGATTCCTCCCCCCGCTGGCACCAACGATGGGGCACGATTCCTCCCCCCGCTGGCACCAACGATGGGGCACGATTCCTCCCCCCGCTGGCACCAACGATGGGGCACGATTCCTCCCCCCGCTGGCACCAACGATGGGGCACGATTCCTCCCCCCGCTGGCACCAACGATGGGGCACGATTCCTCCCCCCGCTGGCACCAACGATGGGGCACGATTCCTCCCCCCGCTGGCACCAACGATGGGGCACGATTCCTCCCCCCCCGCTGGCACCAACGATGGGGCACGATTCCTCCCCCCCGCTGGCACCAACGATGGGGCACGATTCCTCCCCCCCGCTGGCACCAACGATGGGGCACGATTCCTCCCCCCCGCTGGCACCAACGATGGGGCACGATTCCTCCCCCCCGCTGGCACCAACGATGGGGCACGATTCCTCCCCCCCGCTGGCACCAACGATGGGGCACGATTCCTCCCCCCCGCTGGCACCAACGATGGGGCACGATTCCTCCCCCCCGCTGGCACCAACGATGGGGCACGATTCCTCCCCCCCGCTGGCACCAACGATGGGGCACGATTCCTCCCCCCCGCTGGCACCAACGATGGGGCACGATTCCTCCCCCCCGCTGGCACCAACGATGGGGCACGATTCCTCCCCCCCGCTGGCACCAACGATGGGGCACGATTCCTCCCCCCCGCTGGCACCAACGATGGGGCACGATTCCTCCCCCCCGCTGGCACCAACGATGGGGCACGATTCCTCCCCCCCGCTGGCACCAACGATGGGGCACGATTCCTCCCCCCCGCTGGCACCAACGATGGGGCACGATTCCTCCCCCCCGCTGGCACCAACGATGGGGCACGATTCCTCCCCCCCGCTGGCACCAACGATGGGGCACGATTCCTCCCCCCCGCTGGCACCAACGATGGGGCACGATTCCTCCCCCCCGCTGGCACCAACGATGGGGCACGATTCCTCCCCCCCGCTGGCACCAACGATGGGGCACGATTCCTCCCCCCCGCTGGCACCAACGATGGGGCACGATTCCTCCCCCCCGCTGGCACCAACGATGGGGCACGATTCCTCCCCCCCGCTGGCACCAACGATGGGGCACGATTCCTCCCCCCCGCTGGCACCAACGATGGGGCACGATTCCTCCCCCCCGCTGGCACCAACGATGGGGCACGATTCCTCCCCCCCGCTGGCACCAACGATGGGGCACGATTCCTCCCCCCCGCTGGCACCAACGATGGGGCACGATTCCTCCCCCCCGCTGGCACCAACGATGGGGCACGATTCCTCCCCCCCGCTGGCACCAACGATGGGGCACGATTCCTCCCCCCCGCTGGCACCAACGATGGGGCACGATTCCTCCCCCCCGCTGGCACCAACGATGGGGCACGATTCCTCCCCCCCGCTGGCACCAACGATGGGGCACGATTCCTCCCCC
Source organism: Staurois parvus (assembly GCF_062004578.1). Lineage (NCBI taxonomy): Eukaryota > Metazoa > Chordata > Amphibia > Anura > Ranidae > Staurois > Staurois parvus. The sequence goes on from NW_028318082.1 coordinate 2,783,032, forward strand.
CCGCTGGCACCAACGATGGGGCACGATTCCTCCCCCCCGCTGGCACCAACGATGGGGCACGATTCCTCCCCCCCGCTGGCACCAACGATGGGGCACGATTCCTCCCCCCCGCTGGCACCAACGATGGGGCACGATTCCTCCCCCCCGCTGGCACCAACGATGGGGCACGATTCCTCCCCCCCGCTGGCACCAACGATGGGGCACGATTCCTCCCCCCCGCTGGCACCAACGATGGGGCACGATTCCTCCCCCCCGCTGGCACCAACGATGGGGCACGATTCCTCCCCCCCGCTGGCACCAACGATGGGGCACGATTCCTCCCCCCCGCTGGCACCAACGATGGGGCACGATTCCTCCCCCCCGCTGGCACCAACGATGGGGCACGATTCCTCCCCCCCGCTGGCACCAACGATGGGGCACGATTCCTCCCCCCCGCTGGCACCAACGATGGGGCACGATTCCTCCCCCCCGCTGGCACCAACGATGGGGCACGATTCCTCCCCCCCGCTGGCACCAACGATGGGGCACGATTCCTCCCCCCCGCTGGCACCAACGATGGGGCACGATTCCTCCCCCCCGCTGGCACCAACGATGGGGCACGATTCCTCCCCCCCGCTGGCACCAACGATGGGGCACGATTCCTCCCCCCCGCTGGCACCAACGATGGGGCACGATTCCTCCCCCCCGCTGGCACCAACGATGGGGCACGATTCCTCCCCCCCGCTGGCACCAACGATGGGGCACGATTCCTCCCCCCCGCTGGCACCAACGATGGGGCACGATTCCTCCCCCCCGCTGGCACCAACGATGGGGCACGATTCCTCCCCCCCGCTGGCACCAACGATGGGGCACGATTCCTCCCCCCCGCTGGCACCAACGATGGGGCACGATTCCTCCCCCCCGCTGGCACCAACGATGGGGCACGATTCCTCCCCCCCGCTGGCACCAACGATGGGGCACGATTCCTCCCCCCCGCTGGCACCAACGATGGGGCACGATTCCTCCCCCCCGCTGGCACCAACGATGGGGCACGATTCCTCCCCCCCGCTGGCACCAACGATGGGGCACGATTCCTCCCCCCCGCTGGCACCAACGATGGGGCACGATTCCTCCCCCCCGCTGGCACCAACGATGGGGCACGATTCCTCCCCCCCGCTGGCACCAACGATGGGGCACGATTCCTCCCCCCCGCTGGCACCAACGATGGGGCACGATTCCTCCCCCCCGCTGGCACCAACGATGGGGCACGATTCCTCCCCCCCGCTGGCACCAACGATGGGGCACGATTCCTCCCCCCCGCTGGCACCAACGATGGGGCACGATTCCTCCCCCCCGCTGGCACCAACGATGGGGCACGATTCCTCCCCCCCGCTGGCACCAACGATGGGGCACGATTCCTCCCCCCCGCTGGCACCAACGATGGGGCACGATTCCTCCCCCCCGCTGGCACCAACGATGGGGCACGATTCCTCCCCCCCGCTGGCACCAACGATGGGGCACGATTCCTCCCCCCCGCTGGCACCAACGATGGGGCACGATTCCTCCCCCCCGCTGGCACCAACGATGGGGCACGATTCCTCCCCCCCGCTGGCACCAACGATGGGGCACGATTCCTCCCCCCCGCTGGCACCAACGATGGGGCACGATTCCTCCCCCCCGCTGGCACCAACGATGGGGCACGATTCCTCCCCCCCGCTGGCACCAACGATGGGGCACGATTCCTCCCCCCCGCTGGCACCAACGATGGGGCACGATTCCTCCCCCCCGCTGGCACCAACGATGGGGCACGATTCCTCCTACTGCAAAATTACAGTTATGAAGTAGCAACGAAAATAATTTTATGGTTGGGGGTCACCACAACATGAGGAACTGTATTAAGGGGTCGCGGCGTTAGAAAGGTTAAGAACCACTGCTCTAGCGGGTGGCTGCGAGTGCTGGAATCGTAGCGATGTCTGCAGTAAAAACGCATTAATTCTTATCCCCATGCATTTTAAACCGCAGTGCGTTTGCTGGTGTGGCAATCGCAGGGGAATTGCAGAAGCACCATGCAGAATCACCATGGCCACGCTTTGAAAAAGGTGCACACGCCCTTTTTTTTTTTTTTTTTTTTCTGCGGGAAACGCAGGCACTGCACCCTTTTAATATTTTGTTTGGACCAAGCTGGCCTGAACGAACTATTTCCTTCATTAAGTGCTGTAATTGGCTCTAAGCACTATGTACTACATGTAGCTTCAGCTATATACAGTACACTTTATTGGGCTCTGGCTGTGAAACAGACACCTTGAACAGTGTAGAGTCCGTTTGAGTGGTGCTCTGCCATTCATAGGTAACTTTGTATGTATGCTATGTAATTATCTGTAATAAATAGATTGCACAATTGTTTACACATTAAGGCTTGTGCCTGTAGGGGAGAATTGGAGTGTTCATAATTTTCGTGTGTCCATTTTTTTTTTTTTTTTTTTTTTTTTTTTTTTTTTTTTACACCCTTACATTTCCATGTCCTGTCGGCCGCCTCCTTGACAGTCAGTGTTGAATAGATGTGAACCCCCAAGGCCCTCTTCATACTATTGTAGTCTGAAATGCTAATATTTGACAGTACTGCAATCCATTCCAGCTGGCAATGTACCACCACCAAAAAGGCACATGACACTTCTTTTTTGACTATGCAGAGCACCACAATGCATTTTTTTTCTTTTTTTTTTCTCTTCAACCTTTGCTGCAGCCCTGTGCTGCTTATCTGATGCAGCCTGTTTCCAGTCACTTCTGTCTATACACAGTGCGTAATGAATAGGTAAGTTGTATTTTTGAGGATTAATTTCATTATTGAACAACTACAGTGCTCTCGGTCAATCCAAAATGTTAATAAACCTCAAACCTGAATATTTAAGAAAGTAAAAGTGAGCTTTTGGATTCCTAAGGAGAATATATGTGTGCACAATTATTATGCAGATAAATGAAAAACAAAAGTTTTGCCATCTCACTTGCTTGTTTTCATCCGTTAAAGTGAGAGTAATAAACACAAAATTTACAAATAGGATTTCTGACATTTCGAGAAAAAAAAGTGACCAATATAGCCACTCTTCTTTTCAATAACAGTCATAGGCCTTCCATTCATGCAGTCTGTCAGTTTATTGATCTGTTGATTATCAACTTTTTGTGCAGCAGCAACCACAGCCTCCCAGACACTGTTTAGAGAGGTTTACGGTTTTCTTGTATAAAAAGGCTCAAACGTTTGAAATAAAGTTTTTAGGTCCGGTGAAGAAGGGGGTCATGGAATTATTCTTTCATCTTAAGGCCTTTACTGGCTAGCCACGCAGTGGAGAACTTCGATGCATGTGATGGAAGCATTGTCCTGCATAAATATCATGGTCATGGAAAGTGTTTTTTCTAAAAACTGGCAGTAGGTTTGGGAGTTGACTTTGAGTTCATCTTCAACCTGAAAAGGTCCAGCTAGCTCATCTTTAATACCAGCCCATACCAGTACTCTGTGTCCACCTTGCTGGCGTTTATGTCGAAGTGGAGCTCTGTCCCTCTTACTGATCCAGCCACAGGCCCTTCCATCTAATACGTCAAGAGTCACTCTCATCTCATCAGTCCGTAAAACCTTTGAAAAATATGTCTTCAGATATTTCTTGGCCCAGTCCTGAAGTTTCAACTTGGTTGTCTTGTTCAGTGCTGGTTGGGTTTCTGCCTTCCTTACCTTGACCATTTCTCTGAACATCATGTGCGTCTGTGCACTCCAGGTAGGTTGCGGTTCTGGAATACAACAGCACTGGAGGATAATGGGTTCTTGGTAGCTTCACATTTGATTCTTCTCAAATCTTTGGCAGTTAATTTACGTTTTGTTTTTTGTTTTTTTCCCCAACAAGTTATTTGTGACCCTGTTGCCTATTTACAACAAAATGTTTGGTCCTGTGATCACGCCCCAATATCCTAGCAATTTCAGGAGTATTGCATCCCTCTGAAAGACGTGTTTTTTTTTTTTTGGTTTTTTTTTTGTTTTTTACAATTTTTTACTTTTCAGTTAGTTAAATCTTTTTTGGCCCATTTTGCCTGAGGAAAAGGAAAGATATAAGATGTTGATTTCCTTAGGCCACACCCTCCTTCATTACACACCATCTAATATGCTTACAGCAGAGCTCCACCCAAAATGGGGGAAGTTTTAAAGCTTATTCCTCTGCTCCTTGTTCCTTGTTAAGGATTGGCACCTTTTTGGGGATTGTGGGGAGCGGGTATCCAAATTTGACAGGTACTCGCTCCCACCTCCGGTGTGATCATCTTAGGTGATCGTAAGTGGAAGTTGTCCTCCCCCCTTTTTCCCAGTAGTCCTCTGGGACACGTGACAGGTCCCAGAAGACTACGGAACCATTCACAGAGCACAGCGCTACTCGCGCAGTGGGCACCTGGCTGTGAATCCGCAAGCTGTCACAGCCCGGTGCCCAAACTGAAGATGGTGGCTCTGGGGAGAAAAGACGGCTGGTGAAACCAACCGTGGTGAGGACACCGCTGGACCGAGGGACAGGTAAGTGTCTGTCTGTATTTTAAAAGTCAGCAACTGCAATTTTTGTAGCTGCTGACTTTTTTTTTTTTTTTTTTAATTCACCTGGAACTCTGCTTTAAATCTAATAGGCATTCAAGTTTGTACAGCTTAGAGTTGGACAATATGCATAAAAATTATGATTTGGTCAAAATATTAACTTGCCTTTATCTGAGGTGGCTACCTCATTGGTGGGTATCCCAGTGCAATTGTCTATACAGACCTGTTTATTGGGGGCTCATATCCCAGGGGTCTCTAATGACATTATGAGATTGATACATACTATTTGTATTGCCACTTTGTGGGCTATTGCCTCACATTGGAAGTCCAACACTGTACCCTTAACCACAGTTTTGCATAGAGTTGATGCTGGGATGCTCATGGAATGTATTCATTAAACCCTATTGGATAAGATACGCTTATTTGATAAAAAATGGGAATCTTGGAAGGATTATAGACATTTATTACATGTTTAATAACATCCCAAGACGATTGACTGGCATATACTGCTGACAGAAGTAATGTATCGCCTACTTAATCGTCCACACATTTCATGTACTTGCAATTTACTTTTTTTTCTATTTCCTCTTTCTTATATTATAATTTTATGTATTGTACTTTTCAAAAGTGCCTTGTTTTGCTGTTAATATCATTTGAAACTGTACTGTTGTTTTACAGTCTATTTTGCAAAATAAAAACGTTTGTAAACAAAAAAAAATATTAACTTGCCTAGTAACTGTACACAGTGTATGAGTCGATTTGCTGAATGGTATTTCTCAGGGAGGGTGTCTTGATCTGTTCATATGTGTTGAAGTGGCCACATTTAGGTGTCCGTTTATGAACCAGCGGTAAATGATCGCTGCTCAGTTCTCGGAGAGCACAGTTCTCCTGTGAATGCCTTTTATGAAGCGGTGTAGATCAGTTCTCCGAATGAAGGGAGAACGGTCTACAAACGCTGGAAAAGGGCTGCTTTTACTATAATCTCGCGAGATTACAGTAAAAAATCTGTTTACTAAGCAGAGGTAAATTATCGCTGCTTAGTTTGCGTTCCTCAGATTCTCCAGCTCTTGGCTGGAGAATCTGGACAGAGAACACAGATTTCCAGTGAAGGGCTGAACATGTTCTCCGCTGATCTCCTGAGTGTCATAAACTGTGAATGACCAGAGAATAGCTGCGATCCTCTGAAACGCAGCTATTCTCTGTGTCATAAACAGACACCATAGTCTTGTGACGAGAAAAGGACAGATCCTAGGAAATTCCTAAACGAGGCATTGTTGCCAAATATTTTAATGACTGCAGCAAAAATATTAAGTTACCTTTTTGAAGTGACACTAACAACATAAAGCTTATAAGACTTTAGTGCCTGGTTTTCACAACTTTTAAGTGCATGAGAACATCCACTTTATGACGTGCACCAAAGTAGCTTACTATCTAATTCCTTTGTTATAAGTAATTGCCCACATGCAAATTCTAGTATCCAGCACTAAATAATTTTTATATAGGAGGACATTTTTATACCCTGTGTTCCTGCTGAGATTAGAACCCAGACATCAATGCTGCAAGGCAAATGTGATGACCACATGTGTTGTGAGATTATGATTTTATGCATTTTTGTTTTGTTTCTGTTTAGACATTTGCTTCCTCTAAGGTCACTTTGCAACGTGTCTACAAGCTTTGGACAAAGTAAGTATATCCATTGGTGTTTAACTACTTCCCCTCTGGAGCAGTTTTTTTCATTTTTTGCACACCTATGAAAATGTGCATGTTTGAATTGGAAATTAACTCCCCTCCCCAGAGCATTGTGTGTTTATATTTCCTGAAAGCAAAAATAAAAAGACACTTTAATTTTTAAATTTTTTTTTTATATTGCACAATATTTGAAGAATTGTTTATTAAATCTGTTATTTCAGGAAGAAATACGCTAGAATGAATTTTGGTTTTCACTAACAAACTGTTGCGCAATTTTAATTATACACGTGTGTCCTACGAGTGTGTTTGTGTTCTAGGAGGTGTAGGGGTGATAGAGGTGCTTTCAATTTTTTTCTTATTATATTCTAATCTGTTACTGCTTTTATTTATTTTGTTGGGTCAGTAGCCAGACCTGAACCTGGTAGCTCTCCCCCACTTTGTCTTTTGCCCTATGTTGGCATTGTGTCCACAGTAGCATTTGCGTAGGCAGCGCAGAGTAGGACTGGCCATAGAGGGATTACTTTGATGCAGTTGGCTAGCTTAACCTCTTGACGCCGACGTAACACAAATATGCAGCCTCACGGACCTGGGCTTTTTTCCGTGGGGCCGCATATTTGCGTACCTGTCTTTGTGTTGGGAGCGCGCCCCTCAGCGCGCTCCCAGCACCGAGACCACGGTGTCACTGAGAGCACCGGGTCCCGTTCTAACGATCGGGACCCGGGACACCCGGTCCCGGGTCACATGATCGCTGTGATAGCCTCTGATTGGCTATCACAGTGATCAGTCACTGTGCAGCCCGGCCCCCCTTGTTTTTTTTTCTCTCTCTCTATGAATGGAAAAGAGAGATACCTTGTATCTCTCGAACTCCTGTCAGAGAGAAGAAAAAAAAAGTTTGTAAAAAAAAAAAGATAAATAAATAAATATTAAAAAAAATAAAATAAAAAATAAAAAAAAATACCTAGATCAAGGTTTGATCTAGTTCAGTGCCAGGGTTAGTGTTTAGGTCAGGCTCAAGGTCAAAGGTCAAGGTCAGGATTTAAAAAAAAAATTGGTATCAGTGTCAGTTAGTGTTAGTGTGTTTTTAGGTAAAAAAAAAAGACAAAAACAAAATGCGCACTATGGTTTCTGGGCTGTACTACGGGTACAAACAACATACACATATATGGTATCGCTGCGATCGTCAAGAGCTGGAGAATTTATTTTGGGTTGCTCTTTGGTGGTAGGTTATGGTCATAACAAGAAACACATAGCTAAATAAAAAAAAAGGATTTTTTTTACTATTTTTGGCCAGTTTTCCTTTGATAATAAAAAAAAAAATCAGGAGATATCCATTACCATTTACCACCAAATGAAAGCCCAATTTGTCCTGAGAAAAATCAAGGTATAATCCACCTGGATGTGCAAAGTAGTTGTGATGATATGTACGGTTTTGCTATCACATGTCAACGGTGCAGAATTGTGCTTAGGCCTTTAGATTTGTTTTACCCTTAGGCGTGAAGGGGTTAAGCATGTATTGCAATATGTGTAAACTAAATATTCCTATTTATTGCAAAGTCTGCTTGAAAGGGTATATACCAGTGTGCAGAGGGTCCTTCAGAATTCCATAGTCACACATGTGGGCATATATATAGTGGCAAATAACAGGCCACCCCAGCAAAATTTGCTTTGAATCTAGGAACCATTGTGTTTTTTTGTTTTTTTAGTTTGGGTTGTCGGTGCCTGGGACTTCCCGCGGCAATCGCGGCAAAACTGCACCATGTTTTAGACGCCATTGAAAATAATGGACCTGCATTGTGCGATCGCACTGATTCTGCTGCGAAACCAAAATGCTCAGGTGTGAATGGAGCCACCCTGGTTCACACATATGCGATTCTTTACTCGTTTGAAATTCCTGTGACAGGCTAGGTATTTTGTGTTCCTATTGAGGTGGTTCACAAAGATGCGGTCCAAATGCATTGTGTTTTAAGTGCTATTATGAAAAGGGTCCTGTGCAAATTTGTATCAGAGCGTTGCACTTGCAATAGATACAGTAGAGTAGCAATCCTATGTGAACATAGGATTGCTATTGAAAGGAGTTTTTGCATTGACATCTATGGGGGGGGGGTGCTTGACTTCCCATTAAAGTCTATAGGGGCTGGCGCGCACGCGCGACTTCCCATTGAAGTCTGTCGGAGGCAGTGTTGTGAACCCAATTTCTAGTCTCCTTGGTGACCTCTGGTGCCTTGGATTTGTCATACCCTGGCCAACCCCCTCCCTCCTTCTCCTCAGCTAAACACAATGGGGGCTAGATATTTAATGCAGATTGTTGGAGGCTTTACCATCCTCTTAATTTTAGAGACAGGCTGGAAGGACATGACACAGCCAGTGACAGGCAGAAATCCGCCCACACCATGTTGTTGCTAAAAAAAAAAAATCACAGTTAAAAAAATTGATGCAGCAGGCTAGTCCATTTTGCTGAAATTTCATTACAGCAACTGAAAATGATGCTCAGTAGTTTGTATGGCCCCCACTTGCTTGTATGCATGCATGCCTGACAACGTCTGGGCATGCTCCTGATGAGACGACGGATGGTGTCCTGGAGTATTTCCTCCCAGATCTGGACCAGGGCATCACTGAGCTCCTGAACAGTCTGAGGTGCAACCTGGTGGTGTCAGAAGGACTGAAACATGATATCCCAGAGGTGTTCTATTGGATTTAGCTCAGTAGAGCGTGGAGGGCCATTCAATGGTATCAATTCCTTCATCCTCCAGGAACTGTCTGCATACTCTCCACATGAGGCCAGGCATTGTTGTGCACCAGGAGGAACCCAGGACCCACTGCATCAGTGTAGGGTCTGACAGTGGGTCATCCCGATACCTAATGGCATTCAGGGTGCCATTGTATAGCTTGTAGTGGTTTGTGCATCCCTCCATGGATATGCCTCCCCAGACCATCACTGACCCACCACCAACAGGGTGATGCTGAACGATGTTACAAGCAGCATAACTTTCTCTGTGGCTTCTCCAGACCCTTTCAAGTCTGTCATGTGCTCAGGGTGAACCTTCTCTCATCTGTGAAAAGCAGAGCGCTAGTGGTGGACCTGCCAATTCTGCTATTCAATGGAAAATGCCAGTCAAGCTCTGTGGTAGCGGACAGTGAGCACAGGGCCCACTAAAGGAATTTGGGCACTCAGGCCATCCACCATGAAGTCTGTTTCTGATTGTTTGGTCAGAGATCTTCACACCAGTGGCCTGCTGGAGGTAATTTTGTAGGGCTCTGGCAGTGCTCATCCTGTTCCTCCTTGCACAAAGGAGCAGATACCGGTCCTGCTGATGGGTTAAGGACCTTCTATGGCCCTGTCTAGCTCTCCTAGAGTAACTGCCTGTCTCCTGGAATCTCCTCCATGCTCTTGAGACTGTGCTGGGAGACACAGCAAACCTTCTGGCAATGGCACATATTGATGTGCCATTCTGGAGGAGTTGGACTGCCTCTGCAACCTCTGTAGGTTCCAGATATCGCCTCATGTTACTAGTAGTGAGACTGACCATCGCCAAATGGAAAAACAGTGAAAAACAGAAAACATGAGTATGGGAAAAAAAATGTCAGTGGCTTCCACCTGTAAAAACATTTCTGTTTTGGGGGTCATTTCATTGTTGCCCATCTAGTGCACCTGTTGTTAATTTCATTAACACCAAAGCAGCTGAACCTGCAACCCCCCTCTGCTACTTAAATGACCAGATCAATATCCCAGGACTTTAGTTGACATTTTTTTGAGCAGTGTAGATTTGTATGACAGTTTAAAACCGTTTATTGATATTTATTTTACCAACTATTTCTGTATATGGATGATGGCCCCGTAATTTTTTTTATTTATTTTTTTTAAACGGGACCAGCAGCAGAGGATTAGAAACTCTGCCTGCTTATGTTTCCCTGCAGACAGGCTGGGGAAGGGCTGAGGTATATGACCGCTGTATATTGGTTAGGAAAAAGGTGCTTAGAAATGTGGTGTTTGTTTATTGTAATAAAAAAAAAAGCATCTTTTTCCTAACCAATATACAGCTGTCACGTGACTCAGCTCTTTCCCAGCCTGTCTGCAGGCAAACATAAGCAGGATGAGTTTCTAGTCCTCTGCTGCTGGTCACATAAGAAAAAAAAAAAAATTACGGGGCCATCATCCATATACAGAAATAGAAGGGACACTGTAAATCACTTCCCGCACGCCCACAATGTACTGTGGACAGGCAGCAGCTGCAGGCAAAGCAATGTACCCGTACGTTGCTATGCTCTTCTGGGTTTAGAGCGCGCATACACGCGCCCCCCTGATGACTCCGCTCTCATTCGTTATAGGAGGTGTATGTCAGCAGGTCTCAGCCAGTGATTTTGGCCAGGACTCTGCCGATCTACAGTGAATGGAGATGCATAGTTGTGCCTGTATTTGTAAATACAGGCACAGGATCTAGCTGGTTCTTCTCTCCCTGGAACCATTTTGTTCCAGCGAGAGAAGAGAGATGCATGTGAGTAAACCAGCACACTGCACCCACACACCTTAGAGACATTTTAACCCATTGATTGCCACATTTAACCCTTTTCCTCCTGCCAGTACCATTAGTACAGTGTCAGTGTACAGTATTTTTCACTGATCATTGTATTAGTGCCACTAGCGACATCATATAGGGTCAGTTAGCGTCCCTCCCAGCTAGGATCAGCTAGCGTTAGATTGCCCGCACACTATCACACTCATGCTATAGGTCGCCTATCACCTTCATTACTAGTATAGTGTTTGTACGGATCAATATACTGATCACGAACAAAACTATACCAGTGCCCCGTAGTATTAGTGTCCCCAAAAATGCAGTGTTGGCAGGATCATCCCCGTTCACTGCCAGTACTAGCCTTTAGCCCCAACGCTCCCCCACCCCAAACAAGAAGTCCAGTGTCAGTATAATTTCTGAACACTGTCACCTGTAATACATTGCATACAAAACCACAGTGTTCACAGGATCAGGCCTGATCTCTGTTAGCACTTTCTGGTAATTTTTTTTTTTTTTGTAGTGGTTCAAGCAGTCCCTGACAGCCAGGTGCTCTTTTTCCCGTGAGTCGCACTAGGTACCTGTAAATTTAGAGTCCAAAATGTCCAACAAAAGGTACTCTAGTGAAGAGGCCTACAGGATTCTGAGCATGTCAGGTGAGAACGAAGGGGAAGACTCCCTGACACAATCAGCCTCATAATACGAAGCTTTAGACAGCAGCGGCACCATGACAGGTAGCTCGGACGATGGAGAAGAGGTCCCTGTTAAGATCAGGCGTACCTGACCCCATGAAGCTGTAGTGCTAGGATCGCATGACTTGTCTCATATGCAGCAGAGTGCCAGTACTAGTGCCGCACTACCTTCTGGTGAACTGGCAAGCACCAGCGGCTTAGTATATCCTGGTCTTTTTTTGTACCAGCACTGCCATAAGTGCAGTACAAGCTGGTGCGGTGGCGAGCACAAGTAGTGTCCTGCAGCCACCAAGAATTGAGCCCCTAGTTTCCTTCCTGACCTGCTTGCAAATCCTGATTGGCTGCCCACAGATTCTGCAGCACCCGTACTTCCCCCATTCCCTGCCCAACCCAGAATTCAGGTGGAAACAGAAAATTTAACTACTCCCCTTGATTTTATGGAGCTGCTTTTCACAGAAGATTTGTACAATTTGATTGTGGGCCAAAGCAATTTATATGCTCAACAATATATTGCCTCAAACCCAAATTCAAACCTTGCCAGACCATTCGCATGGAAACCCATTACGGTTTCCGAATGTAAAACTTTTTTGAGCCTAACCCTCAACATGGGCATTACAAAAAAGAATGAGTTGCGGTTCTATTGGTCCGCAGACCTGATTCATCTAATGCTCATGTTCTCTGTTGCTATATCCAGGCATAGATATGAGATGATAATGCGCTTCATGCATTTCAGTGATAACACACTCTGTCATCCTCAGGGTGACCCTAAACATGACGGGCTCTACAAAATTCGGCCCCTTATAAACCACCTCACTGAGAAATTTGTGAGAAAATGTGTATACGCCGCAGGAAAACATCTGTGTGGATGAGTCCCTCATTCATTTTGCTGGCCACCTTGCATTCAAACAGTATATCCCCAGCAAGTGTGCCAGATATGGGGTCAAATTGTATAAGCTCTGTGAGAGGGCCACAGGCTATATGTACAAATTTAGGGTTTGAGGGAAGAGGCAGCGAAGTAGAACTCCCCGACTGCCCAGACTACACGGGGAGCAGTGGCAAGATAGTTTGGGACTTGGTGTCGTGTTTGTTTTGTAAGGGGTACCACTTATACGTGGACAATTTGTATACAAGCGTGCCTCTATTTAGACATTTGTACAATCTTGGAATTGACTCATGTGGCACCGTGCGACCTAATCACCGGGGCTTCATCCAACGGCTTGTAAATACCCATCTTAGGGAGAGAGAGCCTGCTTGAGGAATGATGAATTGCTCCCAGTGAAGTGGACGGACAAACGGGATGTTTTCCTGCTGTCTTCCATTCACTCAGATGTGACCGTCCAAATGAACACGGTATCTGGCGTTGTTGAGAAACCCCTCTGTGTCCACGACTATAATCTTAACATGGGAGGAGTGGACTTCAGTGACCAAATGATGAATCCGTACATAGTTTTCTGGAATGCTCAACACTGGTACAAAAAGGTGCCAATTTATTTCAATTGGCTATATATAACACTTATGTAATTTACAAAGCATCTGCCTTCCACAGCCTTCTCGGGCAGTCCCGTGCCATTGGGGGAATCTGAGAATGCAGCTGGTGTTTTTTCCAGCTGACCATAGAGTTGAATAGAGACCAAAATGGTGCCAATCATCTCTATAGTCTAAGAAATCGGAAGCTATGAGCATTTCATCACTTCAGTTTGGCAGGATATAAACAGCGCCATTTGTAAATTGGGAAAGCATCTGATCACTCCGATCTTGGTGAGATCAGATAATGTATGGGCAGAGGAGATATCCAGAGTCTGATAGACACCAGATTTCTCAAAAAAGATTATATGACAATGCCCATTGAAGTTCTAGGGGATATTTGCATTCCCTGTGATAGCATTAAAAGTGATTAAAAAAAAAAAACAAAAATGAAAGGGACAGTTGACCCTGTGCCAGTATGTAAACTGCGGTTGCACCATGCATGTGAGGTATCTCTGCGAACTTCAGATTAGGGACAGTATTTCTAGCACTGGACCTCCTCTGTAAATCTAAAGCAGTATTTTGTAAAGGCTTTTAAAGTGTTGCCTATGGATGTTAAGAATGTATGCAGTTTGTCACCATTGCACGTGGCATGCGCAGTTTTAAAGCATGTCATGTTTGGTATCTATTTACTTGGCATACCGTCATCTTTCATATTTTACCAAATGGGCAATATATTGGAGTATTTATTTTTTTTTTTGCATTAACCACCTTACTGTATAAATGGCCAGACGGTGGCAGTGCAGGGGTGGGTGGCCATTTATAAATGGCCTCCCTGCCTGTGCGCGCTCCCTGGGAGCACGCAGCACCGCGATCCGGTGCCCGCTGTGTTTTCCGGACACCGTGGAACACCGATCGTCGTACGGGACCTCTGTGTGAGGTCCCAATCATGTGATCACTGATTGGCCAATCAGTGATCACATGCAGAGTAGTACGTAAGATGTCACTTCTGACATCATTGCTTACTTCGTGTGAAATCTGTGAGTGATCAGAGGTCACACGGTACAAATATATTCACTACAGCCTTGTACCATGTGACAAGCTGTAACCAATCATAGCTCACACAGTAGTTCTCAATGGCTGCAAGAATGCAGCCAGAGAGAAGGATTGCTCTTACACCCATAACATCTGTAAAAGCAATCGGTGTAAAAAAAAAAAAAAAAATCTTCATCACCCCCCACAAGTAGTACAGTGTCACCATAGTGACACTGTACTGCTAGGGTGACAGTATGTAGAAAATCCAATAATTACCTTCAGGCTTTTAAAGGGTTTTATTTCCTCATTATAGTTCCTGACTACCTATCTGTTTCGGAGGCCCTGAAATGCCAGGATAGCACCAAACCCCTCAAATGACCCCTTTTTGGAAAATAGACACCTCAAAGAATTCGATAACCATTTTGAGTATTTTGCAGATCTCCTTTGTTGCCACAAGTTTTTGGAAAATGAAGGAAGAAAAAAACATTTTTTTCTTTTTCACAACCTTGTAAAAAAAAATAAGATCTGCAAAATACTCACCATGCCTCTTTTTAAATTCCTTGGGGTGTCTACTTTCAGGCTCTCAAAGTGGTGATTGGATTTTCAGGCTCCCAAAAAGTCTCACATGTGGTATCTCAATACTCGATAGAAGTAGCAGAATGTATTTTGGGGTGTAATTCCACATATATCCATGGCATGTGTGAGCAATATATCATTTAAGTGACAACTTTGTGTGTAGTAAAAAAAAAAAAAAAAAAAAAAAGTTTTTGTAATTTTCCAAAGACTTGTGGAAAAAAGAAAATTCCATGGACTCAATATGCCTCTCAGCATATATCTTAGGGTGTCTACTTTCCGAGAAGGGGTCATTTTGGGGTGTTTGTTCTGTCCTGGTATTTTAGCATCTCAAGAAATGTGATAGGCAGTCAGAAAGTAAAAGCTGTAAATTCCATTATCTATACCATAGATTGTAGATGCTTTAACTTTCACACAAAGCAATCAATATGTATGCTTCGGGATTTTTTTTACCAAAAACCTGCAGCAGAAATTTTGGCCTAAATTTATGACGAAATGTTAGGTTTTTTTTGGATATTTGTTATGACAGAAATGAGAAATTTTTTTTTTTTTTCAAAATTTTCAGTCTTTTTTTGTTTATAGCGTGGAAAATAAAAAGCGCACAGGTGATCAAATGCCACCAAAAGAAAGCTCTATTTGTGTGGAAAAAAAGACCATGAATTTTGTTTGGGTAAAGCATTGCATGACTGCACAATTGCCAGTTGAAATAGTGCGGCGCTGTATAGCAAAAAGAGGTCTGGTCAGGAAGTGGGGTAAATCCTCAGGAGGGCAAGTGATTAAACAGTGTGTGTTTAGTATCGCTTTTAATGAACAAATAAAAGCCGTCATCTACAAGTGAAATCTATACTTCCAGGTTACAAAATCTCATTTGTTTTTGTTTGGGTTTTGTACCTTGCATATGTTCTTTCTTAAAGCTAAGCTTGCAATAAAAGGCAATATCTTCTTATTACATCAGACCTCCCTCCCTCTAGCTTCTAGGCAAGGGTAATGTAAAGATCTTTCTGGCAAGATCTGTGAAGTAAAAACACACTGAGCTTAGTAAATAACAAAAACCTGGTTCAAGCAATGCTCACACAAACCTGTTATCTCTCTTGTACATGATTGGGCATTCAGAATGAACATTGGTTAATTTTACTTTTAACCTCAGCTATCCCTGTGAACTACAAAACACATATGTTATGGAGATGACCATGCAGCGAAAGGGTGGTGTTTTGTGTCTTGTCCTAGGGTATCCCCCTGGGACAGGAAGTGAGTCAGTGGCAGGAAAGAAAAAAGGAGGAGGGAAAAAAAGGCTGAATAAAGAAAACGCAACAATCGCATCCAAGCACTGGTTATCTGCAATATGTTATATTGTTCTTGGTTTTAGATATGCTGTAAAGTAGCTGGCTGAATGTTCATTTAGGATCTGATTACTTCTTTGACATGGCAAAAATATTCTTGGCGTATCTCCACTGAGCATTTTAATGTAGGCTGGGTTCTTGTGCAAAGCAGCAAGAAGCATTTCATAGCTCAGGGGAAATATTCCACATGAGCACACAAAATAAATGTCCGTAATCTTCAGAGAATGTAGGGCAGGAACTAGATGGAACGTTAGAGATGATTAGAATAAGTCCTTTATTTCAGAAAGTTACTTAGCTGTGTAACATCTTGCATGTGGAAAGTGATCGTCTAATGTTTAGCTTCAGATATACAAGACTTTCTCAGGTTAAATCTGCAGCTTTTATGTTCTTTAGGAAATCAAAGAAAAAAAAGAAGAAAACGAAAAAAAAGAAAGGAGCAAAGAGTAAGAAACCGGATTATGGTAAGACATCCTATTTTCAGATACAAGAAAAATAGCAATCGCATGCTAAGAATTGTAGTGTTCTGAATGTAAAGTATTTCCATTTGTTTATCATTTTCCTTTCATTTCATTTCCTTTTTTTTTTTTTTTAAGATCCCATAAAAGCTGAACCCCTTGATCCCACACTGCAGGCAAAAATGAGTTTGGACAAAAAGGCAAAAAAGGTGATTTTACCTTTTTTAAGGGGAGTGTGTTGTGGTTTTGTACATGGGTTTCTTTCATTTACCATAGTCAAGACTATAAAAAATAAATGTAGGCGGCATAAATAAGAAAAATTGTTTAATATTTACATTTTTGACAGATAGCAGGTCTCCCTTTCATGTTAATAGGCATTAGGGGGTTAAAGGATTCCCCCAAAGAATAGAAGTTTAAAAGACAACCAACAGCGGTGTAAATAAAACCAATAGCTTTATTGTTTCACAAAAAATGGTAATAGAGCTATTAGGCCAACATATCCCCTATTCACATGAATAAAATGGATAACGTTATCACTTTAAAATGACCCGGGCCGCACATACTATGAATATAGACATATCACAACTACCTTCCGTCTTAAATGAACATTAATTATGAGTCAATTAACCAGAGTCTCCTAAAGTGGGATAACCACATTAGACCAGCAATACAGGATCCAAGACCCTGGAGAATAAACGCTCCAACCAGGACATAATCTACCATTAATAGGCAGCACATACGGAAATTAGGAAAAAAGGGGCACACTGAATCAGCCCAATATTAGTGTAAGGCCATAATGGCCAATCGCATCCATAGAGGGATAACTTCCCTTAATAGCCACAGATAATACTAGAATGTGCACAATAAAGTAGGAGCTTGCAGTTATATATTGAATAATTGGATGCTTATTTGGTCTGTTCATCCAATAGATCCACTGAGTCTGATTACAGATTAATGAAAATAAACATCCAGCTTCAATGGACATCGATAGACAGCAGTGTCAATGGTATACAGTTGAGAATAGGGGCTAATGCCCATTTAACCTGACCACAGGTGTATAAGAAAATTTATAGTATCCAAATCGCATTGGATACTATAATTTTCCACTTGAAGTAAAGGCTAATAGCCTAATGATGATGAAACTTGAAGGCTAAAAGACCAGTATAGTATGACCTGATCAGTCCAGGCCTGATCTCAATTGCAAAAATGATATCCACAGTGAATACTGACAATTGTAAAGTCGTCGTATATCAGAGTGATAGCTTTGGACCTTATACGTGAAAGGTACTGGTGTAGCATTGATACGGCGACTGCCACTAAAAATTGTGTCCAGAGCACCTGCTGCCATTTTTCTGCACCTCAGTTTCTATGTTTTCTTGGATAGTTGAGTTGCTTAGCCTTGCTTGCACCAAAACATAGGAATGGGGTACATTCTGTGTTCTTGTAACTGTGTGCTTTAAACTGGTATTTCAAATCTTATTAGTTTCCCAGCTTTCTTCTTTAAACTTTTTAAAAGAAAAAAAAAATTATGTATTAAGGAGAGGAAGAGGGGTTGATGAGCCAAATCGGGACAGCACCCTAATGGCAAGCATGGCTACCCTCCTTTGATAGTGGAGAAGGGAGCCTTGTTACCCTAAAATGGACAGTTTGTTGTCTGCAGGATTACTAGGTGAAAAATAAAAGATGAAAAGACGGGAAAAAAAAAAAAAGAAAACAAATTCAGCCACCACTTAAGGATACAATTGCAAGCCACAATTTATTACTTTTTTGTTATTGTGTGTAGATGTGCTTTAATTTTAGGTTGTTGTACCAGCGTAATGGGTTGATTTCCTTAAACTGGTATCAAATCTGGTGCAGCTGTGCACGTTAGCCAATCAGCTTCTAACTTCAGCTTCAAGGTTTTCTTATCAAAGTTTAATTGAACTTAAACTTTGATAAGAAAACCTTGAAGCTGAAGTTTCTATGCAGAGCTGCACCAGATTTTGCACTCTCCAGTTTTAGTAAATCAAGTCTAAGGTGGATGGTACTTTTTTAAACTGTATAATTTCTGTATTTCTGACACCTTTTAGTGGCTAGTGTCATTCAGAAGGATCCAGTTTAGCTTTATAGAACCGGTCAGGCCATTCGCTGACTTTTCTCATCATTCAGCTCACATTATGAAAATGCAGACACATGGAAGAGAATGTGTCTGGTTTTATTCCTATTGCTCGGGGCACAGTGCACTGGGGAATGTAGACGCATCTCTGTATTGGTGCAGGAAAGCGGTCTCCTCTAGCAGACAGGAAAGAGGCTTAGATTTTTGATTTTCAGATCTGGGAGTGGTGCCATGCACATGTGCTGTTCTGAATTCCAGCAAGACAGTTTGGTGAAGGGTAAGTAACTCAATGAAGTCTTCATGACTGAAAATGTTAGCACACCCTGTTTCACTGTGGGAAAGACCTAAAGGCTAATATGCAGCTTCAATGTTTCGACCGTCTCGAAAGACATCAAGTCGTGCTCTGCATACATCAGAAGGGGATCAGTTGAAATACTCTTATTGTGGAGTGTTCTTTATGGCTTTTGTCTGCTTAATTCATTAGAACTTCAGAATCCTGAATGCTATAATCCCACTCAAGTGGATAATTCTCTTCTGCCACACCATCCAAAAGCCAAGGATCTGCACCACATAATGTGGTACACGAGAGCTTCCAGACTTTATGTATTAGAGAGCCTCTGCTGTGGCTTTAACTAACTTTTGTAGCGATACAGATTTCAAGTGTGTGTGTCTGTGGTGGGTTTTTTTTATATATATTTTCCCATGTGTTATATTGTTGTTCATTTATTCTTTGGAATCTCCAGCAGAAAAGGGATTACTGTAAATGTATTTTTTTTTTATTTTTATTAAGACGGATGATTGTTACAGTTGACAGTTATTACACATGAATATGTTTTTGTACATGCACTTTTTTTTTTCATGATGCCTGATAAAACTGGTGACCTAAAAGGACAAAATTATTATTATTTTTTTTTTCTTTATTAGGGCAAGCTAGTTAAGAAAATGAATTTGGCTACTGAACCTGCAGTAGATGTTAAGGTTAACTCCAAAAAGACCTCCAAAAAGACAAATTCTTCATTGAACAACCTTCCAGGATCTTCTGACATGCAAGCAGCGGCTGGTGGGAATGACTCCTCTAATAGTAAGAAAAAGACTGCATCAGCAAACACAGCCCCCGTACAGGGTAAATGAGAGTTAGCTGTGAGTTAATGTCTGTGTTGCTAAAAAATACTCACTTGAACAAAACCTGTATTCTTGTCATAATGGATCTATTTCTGCTTTAGAAATTATTTTCTAACATTAGAAAAACTTGTAAAATTGTAATTTTGTCCCTTTGTGCATAAAGCTGCCAGTTTAAAGTCCAATCCAGGAGCAGAAAAGATTGATGAGAGTTCTTCTAGCTCCGAGTCTGAAGAAGAGACTACAAAGCAAGTAAGTTGTTTTTTATTTTTTTTTTTTTGTTTTTTCCTCTTAACTGTAGATTGTGGGGAAGAAGGCGTTTTTGGATGGATCATATTTAATTTTGGCCTCGAAGTCAACCTGTTCCATATTTATGGTGTAATGTCCCCGCTCACCTTCCTCAACCCTATTGTAACAGCAGGTGGGGGTTCTTCTCTCCGCACCCACTTTCACCCACTGTCACATTTTGAAAAGAGCACAGCTGTGCAGGGCTCTGTCTGCACAGCCACGTCATTCATAGGAATCAGTGAGGTGAAGAAACTGCAAGTCCCATCTGCCAGTGTGGCAGACAGACTTGTAGTTTGAATGTATTGCAGGCGTGGTTCACACTGATGCGGTGCGGAACTTGCAGCATTTTCTGTGTGATTTCCGCACCGCATCACAATCGCATCCCGTTCACACTGACCGATGCGGGTGTGTATGTTAACGACACCCCCACATCGGTCTACAAAACGTGGTGCGATGTGCAGAATTGGATCGCATAGGTGTGAATAACTGTGATCAGATTCTAGTGCTGACCAAAAAAGGGTCCTGCGTGTTTTTGGTGCGGTGCTAATCGAGCCATACAAAATCTATTGCATGTGATTTGTACAGGAATGCGGTGCGGTTCCTGTGTGAATCACGTGGGATTTACCGCAGCAGACTGATGTGAACCCAGGCTTACAGCTTTGACAGTAAAAGACCCCCTCTCCCTCCAACCATACATTTTGTGTAAGTGCAGGACCTATAGAATTAAAAGACTCACTCGTACATCCCTCACGTTTTTGTAAATCTTTTATTATATCTTTTCATGTGACCACACTGAAGAAATGACACTTTGCTACAATGTAAAGTAGTGAGTGTACAGCTTGTATAACAGTGTAATTTTTCTGTCCCTCAAAATAACTCAACACACAGCCATTAATGTCTAAACCGCTGGCAACAAAAGTGGGTACACCCCTAAGTGAAAATATCCAAATTGGGCCCAAAGTGTCAATATTTTGTGTGGCCACCATTATTTTCCAGCACTGTCTTAACCCTCTTGGGCATGGAGTTCACCAGAGCTTCACAGGTGCCACTGGAGTCCTCCTCCATGACGGTATCACAGAGCTGGTGGATGCTAGAGACCTTGCACTCCTCCACCTTCTGTTTTGAGGATGCCCCACAGATCAATAGGGTTTAGGTCTGGAGACATGCTTGGCCAGTCCATCACCTTCACCCTCAGCTTCTTTAGCAAGGCAGTGGTTGTCTTGGAGGTGTTTGGGATGGTTATGTTAGAATACTGTCCTGCGGTCCAGTCTCCGAAGGGAGTGGATCATGCTCTGCTTCAGTATGTCACAGTACATGTATGTCACAGTACATGTTGGCATTCATGGTTCCCTCAATGAACTGTAGCTCCCCAGTACTGGAAGCACTCAAGCAGCCCCAGACCATGACACTCCCACCACCATGCTTGACTGTAGGCAAGACACACACTTGTCTTTGTACTCTTCACCTGGTTGCCACCACACACGCTTGACACCATCTGAACCAAATAAGTTTATCTTGGTCTCATTAGACCACAAGACATGGTTCCAGTAATCCATGTCCTTAGTCTGCTTGTCTTCAGCGAACTGTTTGCGGGCTTTCTTGGGCATCATCTTTAGAAGAGGCTTCCTTCTGGGACAACAGCCATGCAGACCAATTTGATTGCGGCATATGGTCTGAGCACTGACAGACTGACCCTCCACTCCTTCAACCTCTGCAGCAATGCTGGCAGCACTCATACGTCTATTTCTCAAAGACAACCTCTGGCTATGACGCTGAGCACGTGCACTCAACTTCTTTGGTTTACCATGGCCAGGTCTGTTCTGAGTGGAACCTGTCCTGTTAAACCGCTGTATGGTCTTGGCCACTGTGCTGCAGCTCAGTTTCAGGGTCTTGGCAATCTTATAGCCTAGGCCATCTTTATGTAGAGCAACAATTCTTTTTTTCAGATTCTCAGAGTTCTTTGCCGTGAGGTGCCATGTTGAACTTCCAGTGACCAGTATGAGAGAGTGAGAGTGATAACACCAAATTTAGCACACCAGCTCCCCATTCACACCTGAGACCTTGTAACACTAACTAGTCACATGACACCAGGGAGGGAAAATGGCTAATTGGGCCCAATTTGGACATTTTCACTTAGGGGTGTACTCACTTTTGTTGCTAGCGGTTTAGACATTAATGGCTGTGTTTTTTATTTTGAGGGGACAGCAAATTTACACTGTTATCAAGCTGTACACTCACTACTTTACATTGTAGCAAAGTGTAATTTCTTCAGTGTTGTCACATGAAAAGATAGAATAAATATTTACAAGAAAGTGAGGGGTGTACTCACTTCTGTGAGATACTGTAGGTATTAATAGTAAAAAATGTGCGGTGTCTAGGGGTGCTAACAGCTGGATGATCCTCCTCCAATGGTTGAATGGTTCTATCACAAAGTCGGATGCTCTGTCCAAGAGCATTACTGTCACTGGAATATACCCAGTCGTGCAGATGAATTAAACAGAGATTTGCTTTATACATGATTGCATGAAGTGAACACAGCTTTTACTTAACTAAAGTGAACATGCCTTTTCCTGTCTGTCTTGTTTAGTAAATTGTCCAAGTGTGGGGAATGTTCAGCTGGTGAATGTGTACTTCTTTTATTAGTATTTTATAAAAAAAAAAAATTTTTATCTTAAAGGTTGTACATGGTAAAAACGTGCCAGACACAGCAGCTGCTGAGAAGAAATCTCCCTGTAAACCATCCAGTGGCAAAGCTGAGATGAGTGAGAGCTCTGACAGTAGTGATGAGACCGACATTGATAAGCCTGTGAGTTTGATTCATCTGTCAAATTAATGCATAAAATATAATAATTTCAAAGTTCATAAATAAGTTACAGGTTTAAAACTATCATCTGCATTTTTTTTTTGTATGAGCACTAGGCAAATTTGTGATATTACTATTGTAAAGAGAGCTGAAACCATGGCTAACAGTTAACCTCAACTTTAACCCAGAACTTTGGTGTGTGTGGTTTTTTTTTGGTTTTTTTGAATGACTTTTGGCAGAGTAGGAAAGGATTTGATTCTGACCCTTCCTGGCAGGACATTAACTCATTTCAAACCAGACAGAGGTTTTAACCACCTCCCGACCTTGCCATAGCTGAAAGATGGGTGCAGTGCGGTTGTCCCGTTCTGCAAGGGTGTCTATAGACGTCCTCCCGGAACCATACTCCCAGGGCATGTATCGGCACATTCGCTCAAAGAATGCCGATCAAAGATCGTGGTAAAGGGCCAATCACAGCGGCCCTTTACTATGTGATCAGCTGTGTCAAATCACAGCTGATCACATGTAAACAAACCTTGATGGTTATTGGCTTTTCTTTTTGAGGAAAGGAAGCTGATAACTGGTAATCCTGACAGCACACATTTATACTGATTATCAGTGCAGCCCTGCTAGGGCCCATCAGTGAAGAACAACACATTTTTCTAAAAAATGTTTTCTTTTTGCTATAAAAAAAAAAAAAAAAGTAGTGCAGTGGTTAAAAAGAAACAGTCACTTAAAAATGTACGCAGGTGCTATAGCTTTTCTCACCTTTTGCTGCAGCTGAACACCAAGCCACAAGCAAAACTCCATAGCATCCTATTTGTGTCAGAGCTTGCCCACTGTCCCCCCGCTCCTACGTGGTCTGTGTGTACTGCCACGTTGGCTCAGTAGAATTGTGTATAAGGGTGAATAGTTTGGCATTTGGCCTCAAGGCCTGCACTTTATACCTGCTCCTTTTTTCTTTCTTTCTGATTTGAGTGCGGCTGAAATCTTCCCAACTTTGAGGGATTGGGGGGGGGGGCTGAAATCTCCCCAACTGTAAGGGATATGTATATATGCTATACAAAGTGGTTATTTTTGCTAGTCTTTTTATTGTATGTTGGGAATAGAAGCTTGAAATTATATAATGCTAGTGTGCATTTTTGTGTCTTTAAAGTGTTACTAAACCAACAACAGTAAAATCAGTCTGTATATGCAGTAAAGCATGCTTGTTATACTCGCTGTGGAACCGAAGGGATTAATCCTCTGCGTTGTGTAAAAAGGCTGTTTGATCGTTTCTTCTCTGCCCCTCCTCTTGTTGAAGTGACCACTTGATGCAGACTGAACCCCTCACAAGCATATGCTCAGTTTGGTGTGTATTGCTAGAGAGGTTTTTTTTTTTCTTGGGAGGGTGCATGTGACCAGCACAGGGCCAATCCGCACTGTCCAGACAGAGGGTCAGAGTTTTCCTCCTAGAACAGAAAGAAAACTCCTCCTACAAGCTTTAACCAGTGCTCTGCTGAAGTCAAAAGACTGCTCTAACTGCTGCTGAGAAAAGGTATTTTAGCAGTTTATTTACTAAAATAATTGCATTTTCATGTTGTGTGTACTGTGGGAGACTAGGCATATTGAATGCAGGGCCCTGGGTTTAGTATCACTTTAAATATTTCCTAGTTCTTATAACTACATGTGGTTGATGCATAATCCTGACATTTTTTAACTATTCTTCATAGCCAGCCAAGCCCACAGTCCCCTCAAGTTTACAGGCTTCGAAGGGTAAAAGACAGGCTGCACCCCCAGCACAGAAAGTTAAGGCCGATAGTAGTACAGAAAGCAGTGAGACTGATGATGACGAGCCAGTGAAACAGGTAAGAGGTGAGAGTGGCATCATGTGAACATTTGTGTTGTATCATTATTAGTTTCAGCAGGTACAGCCAAAGTGCTAAATGTACAGTTGAAATGTTTGGGAACTTGTTTTAGTTGCCAGAAAAATGGCTACCTCTACTACTTGCGCCATGAATTAGAAGAGACAATCAGCACATCACTGACCCTTTCTATGTAGAAGTGGTGGTTTTCATTTCATTGGTTGCTGTTCTATTTCTATGTCTGTGCTAGCATCAGCATGATGGTTCAGGTTTTGGTAAGCAGTTTAGATTGAATTTAATGAAACTCTGCCACTTTGCCCATAAAGCAAAAAGTTTTCAAAAATGTACCTCACATATGCTTGTTCAGTGCGCTTCTCCATTGAGCCCTTAGGGTTTACCCAGCGTTTCCAAGTATTTGGGAGCAGGTGATCTTTTGCCAGGGTACAGTGCTCAGGTCTAAGCAACCCAACCCTGCAAAAAATCTGACATGAAGCTTCCATAGGGTTTTCACTCCTGGGGAGTGTGGCGATAGTGAGTACCAGTGGGTTGGGTGTGGGAGCTTTTAATTCCTTACTAGGCAAAGTGAGAATCTTTTTAAAGGCTAGGTTTCAGCAGTTAAAGTGAATTCAAAGCCTTATGTGAGATGTCCTCTTTCTTCCTGTTGTGTTTATGTGAAGGGAAGCAGAAGCTTTTGTACCCTGAAAATGTCAGGTTTCTCTTTGCCCTGCCGTGTACTGTGGTTTCTCCTACTAAACCTTTAGAGTATTACTGTGTTATGTAGTGATGTGGGAGCCAGGAGGAAAGCCCACTTCACTAAGCGTAGAACCAGGAATCTTGGAAGCGTGGATTCAAAAGATTCTTCCAGTGATGGCATTTTTGTAATACAGCAGCAAATGGTGGTGCAGGCAAGAAGTATTAAATATCATCTTTAAAGAGGGCACATTTTTGAGTCTGTTTCACCGAGTCAGGCAGAGTGAACTTTTGTAAATTTGGTGTCTTGGAAGCACCCTGTTATAAATATTTTGTGTTTTTATACAGAAGTATAAAAAGAGATTAAACGTTAATTCTTTGAATACATCAATATGGTTCCCATCTGCACACTGCCTCGGCATTATAGTGAGGTCCTCCTAGTAAAAAATAGCTTGGTCTTGTTCCCATGGGAGAACACCTCTAACATGTTTTTCTCAATAGGGGCTTAATCATGGAGCACCTGCAAACATTGTGGCTAGTCAGCTGGGATAAAAGATTGGGGCATTTGAGCAGTATCAATTTTTGGTCTACTAAGTACATTCTGAATTCTTTGTGTCATATAGGGGACATTCTATCAGTTGTGTTTTTAAAACTTAAAAAAGCTATGACTTATCTAGTACGCATATCGTGAATACTAGTACCTAGTACGAACCCTAATGTTCTAGAGGAGAGCAAAACAAAACTTCTGGTGGAATTAATTGAGGCGGGACAATTATAAATTTATCGTGTGTGGTGGTGTTGGGTTTTTTTTTTTGTTTTGTTTCTCTCAGTGTTTAAATAATTTCTTGTTTTTGTTTGCAGGGAGTGACACCAACTCCTAAACTTGCATCTCTACCTGCTGTCTCAGCAGCAAGGTTGAAGGCACAAAGCTCACTCCCTACTTCACAGTCTATTAAGGCAAAGAGCAGTTCAGAGAGCAGCGAGTCTGACAGTGAAGAAGAGTCTGTAAAGCAGGTAATTGCTTGGCATCACTCAGTGTATTTACTGGCTTATTAAAAACTGCTTATGTATATTTAACAATCCACATGGAACTGTGATTTCCTACTCTGACTCTTGATAAAGATGCAAGTTAATTTGATCAAGTTTTCCAGTTAATAATTGCAACGTTATTTTGTAGTGAACACACACTGCATATTTGTCCATCAAAAGTTATGACTTCTCCTAATTGTGTAGTACAGGACACAAGTATTCACATACTGAGTTATACGCTGATGTCTTCAGATGATTGGACACTGGCCAGCTTTTAAAGAAACTTCCCCTGAGAAACACCCCTAGCACCCCCTCCACCCCACTTTGTGAGTCCTCAAATTTTTGTTAGTGCCCTAAGGTGATGGACATCTTTTCCCTTTATGGAGAAATCATTCTTAGCTTAACTAGGTTATTTTTTATTTTTTTTTTTTAGGTTTTTTTTTTTTTGTTTTTTATTCAACTTTTCACCGTATTTGAAAACCACAATTGAAGTCTCTGCAACCTCTGTAAAACCTTGGGAACCATACCCAGGCCCCACAACCTGGGGATGGCCTGTAATGTTGCTTCAGGCACTGGATCCTGCATGGGTGCTCACCTAGGCACTTTGTACAAATGTGTAGTTAGCTGCAGGGTGGTACACCTTTCAAGAGCCATGGTCCATTCCTATGGAACAAAATGCGATATCTCCTGCGCTCCAGGACCCAGACCGGTGGTGAGTAGATGGAATCAAACTCCAAAAAGGAAGGAAGGAACCACCGGAATAGACAAGGTCGTGCAGCTCCACACCAGGGCTGGGGAAGCCCAAACAGAACTGTGAGGAGGAACAACAAAAAGAAGCGCACCAACCTTGCGCATTACCTCAGTAACCAAAATTTATTTAATAAAAGAATGGTACTCACAAACAGCGAATAAAAACAGGCATGTAAGTCCTCAAGAGCTGCAGCTCTGAGGAAGAAGGCACGTCCTTCGAAACGTGTCAGCTGTACTGAGTGGCTTCCTCCATGATGGGATTCGCATTGGCATCTTGCCTTTAAAGTCCCCTTGAGGACTTACATGCCTGTTTTTATTCGCTGTTTGTGAGTACCATTCTTTTATTAAATAAATTTTGGTTACTGAGGTAATGCGCAAGGTTTGTGCGCTTCTTTTTGTTGTTCCTCCTCACCATTCCTATGGAACCCAGACTCTGCGGATCCCTGACTATACAGGGACCAGCGTCATGGACAAGTAAGAGAGTAACACACTATCTGACAGTTACTGTAGTCCCACAATCCTGAGAGGTATTTGTTCACGTGCTCTATTCATCAGGAAGCCAGGAACTGTTTGAAAAGTTTACACTGTAAAGTGAATAAAATTTCAAACTGGGCAACAAAAATTTAACTACTCAGATCTTAGTCTTAGGTGGAACCAGGTGTTACAACACACCACAAGTCACATACTTTCCTCCCACCCTTTTGCCACAGGGACTTTGCTACAGGACAGGCTGCACCCAAGTTGCTGCATACTCCTTTTTTGGACACGCTCTACCCCATTTCTGCACAATAACCCTCACCCATAGCAGTGGTGGAAACCACGTGAAAGGAAGCTGCAGTGCAAACTTATGGTTTTTTGTCGGTTTCCTGCCCCCCATCCACTACAGTCCAAGGAGCCCATAGACTATAGTTTCCTTCTCTGTATTGATTGTAAAATTTGATTGTCATTTTATATCTGTGGTGATAGGAAAAAATATACACTGCCGTTTTGGTAAATTCTAGATGCCTGCCTGTCTCTGGCTTCGATCCTTTCTGAGTTGAAGTCCTGAAACAATCATGTAAATTTAGTAAGTGATAGTGAAGTCATAACTATGATCTTTATACTTGTATGTCAAAGATCACTGATTCAAAAAGTATGGAAGCCCTTGGGCCTGAATGGAAACCAGCATTTTCAGAAGAAAGTAAGCAACGTCAGCATCCATACATCTTGCTAAATACTTGTTGTGAATGGCCTCTTTTATTTTGTCTCTTTAACCTCCCTGGCGATATTCCCAAGTGTAGCTCGGGGTAAAGTTTCAGCACCACAAACGGTAACCCGTGAGCTACACTCGGGAATACCCTGCAGCGCTGCTCCGGGATCTCTTCTTCACTTACCTTGTCCTTCACTCCCGTGATGTCCCTCCTGCAGTGTCCCCGGGAATGTCCTCCAGCATCCGTCTTCTGGGTTCCGTTCCCTGCGACGTCAGGACGTACGGGGACGGAACAGCGGGAAATTTAAAAATGTGAAAAAGTGACATTCACTAAATACACTAAAATCACATAGTAAAACATTACTGTATCAAACCATTTCACATACATTTTGTCGTGAGTGCTTTGTCCTGTGCCCTGCCTGCATTTTTACCGTCCTTTCTGCCTGGAAATTGAGAAAAGTCCATGGCGTCCAAAAAGCGTCCCTTTTTATGTCAAAAGCAGTTTTAGACCAGCTAGAGAACAGCGATAGTAAACCGGAACCACTTGCAGAATTGAATGATAATGATTCGTGGGGAAATTCGTCATCAGACCCTTAAAACGATTTTGCGACTTTGCTCAGTGATGTGCGAACTTGGCACTATATTTCAAATTTCAGTGTTTTTGGTTTGATTATTGAATTAAATTTATTATTTTATTATTTTTTTTATGATTATTTATTAAATTTTATAATTTGATTTCGTGTTTCAAATTTTAACATACCCGGGATGTTTACTAGACTCTTGTTCAGACAGATTTGAGTGAGTTATTCCTAAAAATTACAGGCCTACAATAAAAAAAATATTTCCATGCAAAAACATTTACTGCTTTGAACACAGAAATACTGACGTAATCAGACCGCTAGGGAGGCTACAGGATAAGTTCACCTTTTTAGTAAAAAATGATAAATGCACATTTTTTTTTGGCAGGTAAAAAATGTGCATTTATTATTTTTTGTCTGCAGGAGCCTGTAAATCATTGCATCAGCGGTCAACAGATCGCTGGTGCTATGCAGATCTGTCAGAATTTCTGCTTGCTCGTACGGGATGTATGAGCAAACCAATATATTGACAGGGAGAATCGATGAACTACCACGGTACTCCATGTGGTGGGGTTCGGAGAGAAGATCCCCCGCTAGCTGTTAGATCGTTACATGTTACACCCTGAATATGGATGTAACATGTTACTTAAGGTGAACTTATCCTTCTAAACTTTATTGAAATACTTTGGTATTTTAAATACTGAATATTACAAAACTTAAATATAAAAAGTACAGGGTACCTTGTCATGACTCTAGACTTGGGATGATAAAATTGCAGCCAGGTACCCTAATATACTGGGATTGGTAAGTATTTGGATACAAATTTTTGTTATGCTTCTGTCAACCCTTTTAGATTTAAAAATGGTTCTGATTGTTAGGGAGGGAGAATTTTAGATACATTTTGTCCATTCCTGTTCTTCGTAAATAATAGCAAACCTATTAATCGGCTGTACATAATGGGTTATTTTATCTTATTTGTATAGTGCTTACATATTAGTTGGGGCTTTAGAGAGCATGTAAAACCATTAACATTGGCCCCTGGCCTCCAGAGGAGATCAAATCATGTATCCTTTACATGTAAACAAAAAGCATAGCACTGAAAAATTGTGTTTGAAAAAAAAAAAAATAATAAACTTAATGGATCACTACATCCCACCAGACAATAAATAATTCCCCTTAACAATCATCAGTAGGATAAATCAATAAAATCCGTGAATTAATACACCACTATTTGATAGAGTGCCGATGCAAAAATTACACGAATTCATAAAATCCAATATTAAATCTGATATCCTCCATTATCTGAATAAATAAATTCACCACTGTTTAGTGCACAAAAAAAAGTGTCAGTGCCAAATTACATACTTTCATAAAGTCCAGTACTAGATCAGATATTCTTCATTATAAATGTTTTGTGGTTATCGTGCATCCAAACAAAGGTGATCTTTAGTGCAATTCCTCCACCAACATGCACTCACCAGAACCAAAAGAATATGCAGCTCAAAACAGAAACTTCCAACCAAAGCAGGACCTCCGCAGACCTGTTTCACTAATGGATAGAAGCATTAGCTGGCAGTAAGTCCTTACGAGGAAAAAGCTTACCACACGGAGCCCATAATGAAGTACATAGTGTAGTAGTTTTAATATAATAATTGGTTTAGACAAATGCATCCACATGGAATAAAAACAATTGCGGCTGGCCCTACTAAGATAGCCGCTGGCCCAAACACTGACTCTCACGTATGGCCCCTTCCGACGCGTTTCGTGTTAGGTCTCCCTAGAGGTTGAGACTGCTTTTTATTAATCTTAGGGAGGCGGCACATAATGGGCTCTCAAGGGGCTGAGGGACAAAAGTTCCTCTGCTTTTTAGTAATCACACCCTTTCTGGAGCCACCCTTTTTATAATCTTTTTAAGATCTCTCCTATATTTAACCATATAGGGATCTTTATCCTCAAGAATTTTATATACCTCTTTAATATAATTCTTTTGGTTCTGGTGAGTGCATATTTGTGGAGGAATTGCACTGACGATCACCTTTTGTTTGGATGCACGATGAAATATTTATCATAAGAATATCTGATCTGAAGCTACTGACTTGTATTTCCAGGACAAAAAACCTGCAAAGGCTGCCAAGGTGGTAAAAGCATCGCCAACCAAACCTACAAGGGGACTAAGCAAAGCAGCTACACCTGCCCAAGCCAATGCTTCAGCAGTAAAAGTCCAGCTTCATTCACAGATATTGGTGTCGGAGACTGAGAGCGACTCCTCAGACAGTGAAGAGAAGGTAATACACTGTACTGTAAAAGACTAGTATTCAACAGTATAATTTAAAGCACAGCTTCATTCTTTTCATATTATCTGCCTATAACTTATTTTGCTGTGCATGCTCTTCCATTTCTCATTGTGCGTTTTGACCAATGTTCGTGGCAATCCGTGCTTGTGTTCCAGTGGAAGTCTTTTCTTTCTTTACGGTCTAGCCTGGGGTGGCATAGATCACAAGATTGGCTGCAAGGGAGTTCAAATATTATTCGCCAGAATGCGTTTTGTTTTGTTTTTTTTATATTTGAACATACAGCCCTAATTCCAAAAAAGCTGGGATGCTGTGTAAAATATACTTAAAAACAGAATGTGTGGGGGGTGTGGCCTGGAGCAGCATAGCGTAGGGTGTACTTCTGGGAGCTCCGTCCAAGACTCATCCATTTCTCCTGATCCTGACTACTATCCTTTTCATACTAACGCCTGCTACGTCTGCTAAACTTCTCTCCATCTCCTTGTGCTATGTCGCCGCCGAAGAATGGTGCCGACGCTGGCGGTAAACTTGTTAAGTTTCGCCAGAAGGAGAGGGACATCGTGGGGGAAGATGGCGCCTCTGCCTCTGGAGAACCAGTGAAGTCTGACACTAATAAGGTGCTGGAGGCCAACTGCCAGAGTACCTTAACCTGCAAGATTGAGGAGGTGAAGATCGCTATCCCGCTTATTCGACAAGATCTACAAAAACTCTGGGAGCGGGTCACGGAGGCAGAAGCACGGCTTAGTCACGTGGAGGACGATTTTGCTGCCATTACAAGTCACTACCGAACGCCTGCAACACCAGCTTCATACAGTGCTACAGAAGCAAGACGACATAGAAAACAGGCTTCGCCGATGCAATCTCTGGTTCGTCGGTCTGCCTGAGAATGTGGAGGGTTCCGACCCAGCCTCCTCCTGGGAGTCATTACTCACTACTACCTATGGTAGGGAGTTGTTCTCCCCTACTTTCGTGGTGGAGCGTGCCCATCATCTGGCCTCTAGGCCTCCACCCAAGGGAGCGCCACCACGCACGTTTATTGCCAAATTTCTGAACTACCAGGACACTATTCTTTGGAACACCAGGGAAAAGGGACTCATCCCGTTCCAGAATGTCAGTCACGGTTTTTTCAGACTTTTTGGCTGAGGTCCAAAAACGTTGTGCGCAATTTGTGGAGGCTAAGAGACAACTTCGGGTTCAATATATTTCCTATGTTATGCTTTTCCCTGCTAGACTTCAAGTCGTGGGGGATGACAAGGTTCACTTTTTTTGAAGACCCAGAATCTGTGCTGGCCTGGCTGGACCAGCGAACAGCACCAGGACCTGCACCGGCCTGATATTTTATTTTGGGATGGTTTTTGCTACTATGTTTCATCTCTCCCTAGCCCGGTGCCTCGGGAGTGCATCCCACTATCTCTGCCTCCCCAATTACTCCTTGTCCTCACCATTCCTCTCTCCCCTCTCCCACCATTTGTATCCGCTCCTTTCCCTCTCATTCTCTTTTCTTTCTTCTTTTTGTACAGTCTACATTTCAGCTTCAGCTCCTCTCTCTCCTTTCTTTTTTAAATCCTTTTTGTGAGTCTTGGGCCCTTCCTCTCTGGATATCTGGTGTTTCCTCCCCCTACCTGGTTCATTTTTCTTCTGTTTCTTTCTTTTCTCCCGTCTCTCTTCTATACTTTTCCCATGTTTATTATTCTTTCTTTTTTTGTCCTTGCCGCTTGCCCTTTTTCTTTTTCCCCCTCTCCTGTTTTCTTCCATTTCCCATCTTTCTTCCCTTTCTTTTCCTTACTTTCCCCTCTCCGCGCCTTCTTCCCTTTTTTTTATTTTCTTATTCCCTCTTCTTATTTTTCTTTTCTTCATTTCACTTTTCTATTTCTTGCTGGTCTTATTCTGGGTTATCTATTTTTTCAATGGGAAACCTGGCATCCTGGGCTGTGTACTGCTCTTCAGCGAATTGTTCGCTCCCATAGTACCTGGAGCTCTGTTCCCGCGCCTTGGGCTTAGTTGCTTTTTTTCTGTCTGTAGAATTCAGTTTCGGGTGGAGCTCTGGTGTTTATTTTTTCATTCTACAACTTCATTTATGTGTGGTTTCCCTGGCCAGCTGGAGTGAGATGCGCTGTTTTTCGTTCCCTTCTTCTTGCTGGTCCATAGTCTGTAGTTCATTTTCTTATTTGTTCCAGTTGTTCCTGTTTGTTTTATACTGTGTTTGCAAAGTTGAGAGGAGTGTTGTGTTGTCCATTGCTGATTTCATGGTATCTCCGTATGCAACGTATGGCGCCCGTTTGACTATGTCCCAGATGAGTGTACACTTGTGTGACAGGAGTCTCTTTGGGTGGGGGGGCTCATGGAACCCAGCTTACTTTGCAGAGGTTGGGAGACCCCTGTCTCAGCTCCCCATATTCCATTTATGTGCAAGTCACCATGTGTCTCTTGGGGGCACAGGGTGACTAATGGATGCTGAGAATGTGGTTGGAATTACTTCAGATGGGACAGTAATATTTATAAGCCATATGAAGTCTATTCCTGGTTGTTGATTTTGAACTAGACATGTGAATTGAAGGAGCTGGACTGTCTGCTCTGTAGTGAGATCCTAATTCATCAAAGCATTGTCTAGGTGTGAATTCCCATTCACCTTTTGTTTCGGTCACCCAGCTAGCTAACCTAATTAACTTACTGTTTAGAGTGTTAAGTCTATTTCTGTATATAGCTGTGTTTTGTATATGATCTATCATCATGTGATCAGTCTCAGTGTGTATTGTATAAAAAGCGTGTTTGAGCTTAAAATAAAAAGTTACATGTTCAGACAGAATGGTGTCGTCTAGTCTTATATGGTCCGCTGTGGTGTCTGTTGTTGGTGTTCGGACAGGGAAGCAGTATTCTAACGGAAGTATTCAAGTGCAGTCTGGGTCGGTTCCATTACAACTTGTATCTGGCACTACCCCTTGATCCTATTGTATACTATGTTTTGCTCCTGTGGATTTGCCTGCCCGTCTTTTATCTTTTAGAGTGTCATGGCCTCAAGTTCTTGGTATGAGGACTTGACCTAAGCGTACTGCAATCATGTCCCACATAAAATCTCTGAGGGCTTATGTGGCGGTTCTTGTGGAAACCCACGTCACTGGTCAGCTCCAGATGGCCCCTAAAAAACCCTGGATTGGCTGGCTTTATCAAGCTACCTACACCTCCAATTCACATGGTGTCGCCATAATAATTGCTAAGACTGTCAGTTTTCAGCTATTGACTTTGAAGGCGGATCCACAGGGCAGATTTCTTTTTTTTACATGCTGTTCTCAATGATCTTGAATTGTTGATATTGGCCTACTATATTCCCCCCCTTCCAGTTTGCGGTATTCACTGAGGGCCTGACGTTCATTGCATGTATGTCATCCTGGTATTCCTGCAGTGTGGTTGGGGGATTTTAATATGATTGTAGACCCTAGTTTAAATAAGTTGGATTACAACCCCATCTAAATCTCTACTATCTAAGTTGGGGGAGATGGGTTTTGCCCCCGGGTTTTGTGAGACCACGCTCCTTACTGGATGATACTTGGCCTGCCTTCTCCTTCCCCTATCTACATGTGGAGGTTGAATCCCATTTGGCTGACCTTCTGGATCTGGAGGATGTCCAGATCAATTGAGTTTGTTACTTTGCAACTAACGTGGGTTCAGCTGATTTTGGTTTCGTTTGGGACTTCTTTAAATTGCATCCTCTCCTCCCTACTCTCCGATACAGCAGTTAACACGGGATCGCTCTAACATTGGACTGTGTACTGTATGATTACCCGCCGACCTCTCCAAGTCATGCTGTTCACCTAGCAGGAAATGTGGATAGGGGGCGGGTAATCATACAGTGCACAATCTGACGCTAAAGTGATCCGGTGTTAGCTACTGTATGATTGCTGTTCTAACAGGAGAGACGGCTCAGCCTGAACTGCTGCCACTTCTTCTGTACGGGTGGGAAGCCTGTAAGATGCAGGGGGAGGGGAGTTGGTAATTGTACTAGGAACACAATCTGGGGTTGGGTGAGTGGGTTCAATGAGGGGTGAACAATCATTTGTACTTTGAGAAGTATGTGGAGGGGGTTGTGCTGGAAAAAGGAAATGGGGGAAGGGTATGTGTTAGGAGACATGATTTGGGGGGGGAGGGAGATTTGTGCTGGGAAGGCATCCACTAAGTGTCCTGCCAGCACTGACCCTGTCCTCTTCTCTGCTGACTACTGTACACTGCCCTCTGTCTACTGCCATGCTGACCCCCTGTACACTGCCCTGCTG
The DNA here is from genome assembly GCF_062004578.1 of Staurois parvus. NCBI lineage: Eukaryota > Metazoa > Chordata > Amphibia > Anura > Ranidae > Staurois > Staurois parvus. Next base: position 2,818,266 of record NW_028318082.1, read on the forward strand.
ACCTTTGTTGCCTTGCTGACCTACTGTACTCTGCCCTACAAATTGCCAACCCTATCTTCTGCCCTGCTGACTCCTTGTACACTGCCTTACCAACTCTCATACACTGCACTGCTGGCTTTGCATACTCTGCCTCCCTGAAATTTTTACTGCACTTCTACATCAGACAGGCTAGATCTAGCCCTGGGAGGGAGAGACAAAACTGTTCTGTAAAACTTGGTGGGGGGGATGACAACACCATGTGTTACTGCTCCAGGTGACACCTAGTGATGCCACTGATGCAGTGGGTTGCAAATCTCAAACACATTTTCCCGAGTCATCTTCTAGGACAGCTCACTTGAGAGATAGGGCTCCTCCCAGGAAACACCCGCTCCACCTTTTTTCCCCTTTTATAGGCGTCCTCTCTCCCATTGCCCCCAGTTTTAGTGTTTCCTCCGGCCAGGAAGGAGCTACGCCCATTTTTTGTTTTTATCTGGGCTCTCTGGCGGAGTACAGAGGGTCCCTGGCTGAGGCCCCCCCTTCCTCCAAGCGAGGCAGGGGCCTTGTGAGGGGGGGGACCTTTCAGCCAGTTTCCACTCGGGGAATGCCCGTTGTAGGGTGGGGGCGTCGGCCCCAGATGGTCCCAGCGGGGCTCTCCAGGGGGGTAGAGCCCGCTCCGCCGACCGAGGCATTGGTGCCTTTCCCTGCGGGGTTTCAGGTAAGTCTTACCTGCTCCTGGGATCCCGGCAGCATGGCCAGGAGGCTCGGCTGCGGAGGTCTGGACGCTGCGATCGCGTCACTTCCGGGCGCCGGGTGTCGTCACTTCCGGCGCAGGAGCAGGGAACGGCCGCCGCCATCTTGGAAATGGGCGGCGGACCGTGGAAGGAACCCGTGCCACGGCCGCTTCTCCACCGGCGGCCGTGAGAGGGAGGTCGGCGAGGGGGGATCGCAGGGGGGGGGCGGAGCCCACCAGCCCCTGAAAAACCGCCGCACCGAGGCAGAGTCTGCGGCAGCATGGAGGCAGATCTGTCAGGAGCGGGGGAGGCCTGCAGTAAGGTAAGGGCCTTTGGCAACTCTCTTTTGTTTTTGCCCCCCTCCTCCCCCCCCCCTCCCTCCCCCCCCCCCCCCCCTCCTCCCCTCCCCTCCCGGGATGATTGGGTGCCCCCCACGCACACACAGCCCCCCTCTCCCCCCCCAGGCCCACGGCTGGAGCTTTCACAGTGGCACAGGGGGGGAGGCGTTGTTTTTACAGACGCATGAACGCATGTATCTCCTTGTCCCCAGATGGGCCCACAGGAGGAGGATAGAGGGGAGAAAGAAGCTCCTTGTGAGCAGAAAAAGAAGTGTGCCACTTGTAGGAAGAAGCTGGCGAGCTCCTGGAGGAAGCAGCTCTGCCAGGGGTGCATAGACAAGCTCATCAAGAAGGAGTCTGGATCTTTTTTTAAAGATTTCCTACAAAATATGACACAGGAAATGTCCAAGACATTTCAAAGCTTCAGGGAACAGAGGCCGGGGCCGGCCCAGGATGAGCCCCAACCGGGCACTTCTGGCACCCAAGGGGGGAAAAAGAGGAAGCTGGACAAGGTAGCGCCGGTAAGGGACTGGGAAGAGGCCGAACAGTCGGACACCTCAGACTCGGAGGAGGGTGAGATTGTGGCTCAGGGCCCAAAGGCAGACAGGTTCCTTTTTCAGGTGGAAGACACGGAGGACCTGTTAAAGGTGATCTATGAGACCCTGGATCTGGAGGAGGAACAACAGGACCTCTCTCTCCACGACCAACTGTACGCAGGGCTACAGGCAAAAAGCAGCCGTACATTCCCAGTACACCCTGCCCTGTGGTCCACGATCAGGAGGGAATGGGAAGAGCCAGAGAGGAAAGCTTTCCTTCCCAAGAACCTCAAGAGACGTTTCCCCTTTAAGGAGGAAGATGCCTCGGTTTGGGAGACTTGCCCAAAGCCAGACGCCCCTCTCTCGAGGATCTCGAAGGACACGGATCTGTCCTTTGAAGACGGTGGGTCCCTAAAGGACCCAATGGATCGGAAAGCAGATGCTTTCCTGAAGAGGGCATGGGAAGCATCCGCAGTAAATTTTAAGCCTGCAGTGGCAACAACCTGCGTGTCCAGAACCCTGGATGTGTGGTTGGGGCAGCTCCGTTCGCATCTGGAACAAGGCACCCCGGGGGAGGAGATTCTGAAGTCCCTTCCGGTGCTGGAGAAAGCGGTAGCCTTCATCGCGGACGCATCAGCAGAGACCATCAGACTCTCTGCTAGATCTACAGCGCTCATAAACTCGGCACGGAGGGCTATCTGGCTGAAATCTTGGCAGGGGGATCTGGCCTCCAAGTCTAAACTCTGTGGCCTGCCGTTTGAAGGAAAACTCCTTTTCGGCCCAGAGCTGAATTCAGTCCTGGAAAGGTCGGCAGACAGGAAAAAGAGCTTCCCGGTCCCCAGCAGGCAGGTCGGACGGAAGGGGTTTCGCCCATCCAGGCGATACACGTCAAGGGAAGCTAGGTTCCAAACCCAGCGCCCAGGCTGGGGCGCGAGAAGAGGCAGGAACGAGCCGAGAGGCAGGGGAGGTTTCCTTTTCAACCCCAGCCAGAATAGACCCAAAACCCAGCAGAAGTGACTGGAGAGGCCAGGTGGGAGCGAGGCTGGGGCGCTTCCACGCACAATGGCTAAGGATAACCCAGAACACCTACATTCTGGAGGCCATCCACAGGGGGTACAGAATAGAGTTCACAAGGGCCCCCCCCTCAGAGATTCTTTGCAACACCCCTGCCAAAGGACAGGGCCATGGCGGATGCGTTGGTGGACCGCCTACAAGATATGCTCAGTCAGAATGTTATCTGCCAGTTGAGAGAAGAGGAAAGGGGAAGTGGATTCTTCTCCCATTTCTTCCTAAGGAAAAAACCGTCAGGTGCTTACAGGATGATATTGAATCTGCGGAAGGTGAACGAGTTCGTGAGGCCCAGCAAATTCCGTATGGAGTCCATATACACGGTGAAGGATCTCCTTTCACCTGGGGTGTTCATGGCCTCGATAGATCTGCAAGATGCATACCTGCATGTCCCGATAAGAGAAGACTCCAGGAGATTCCTGAGGTTTGCGCTGGAAGGCGAAATGGGTCCGGTGCTATTTCAGTTCAACACACTCCCCTTCGGCCTGTCGTCGGCCCCGAGGATCTTCACCAAGATTCTAGCGGAGCCTTTAAGAGTTTTGAGACTGGAAGGGATAAACATCATCCCCTATTTGGACGACCTGCTTTTATTTGCGGGCACAGAAGGTGGCCTGAGAACGCACATCGAACGTACGATATCTTTTCTGGAAAGTTTGGGGTGGCTTATCAACAAGGAGAAGTCGCAGCTAACCCCCTCCAAGAGGATTACGTACTTGGGGTACGTCCTGGACTCCGCACAGGCCCGGTCATACCTCACATCAGAAAAAGCCCGCAACCTGCGGCAGGACACAAAGGCCCTCAGGAGGATGTCGACCTGCACGGTCAGGACCGCGATGAGAATAATCGGGCGGATGACAGCGGCAATACCAGGGGTGCAATGGGCGCAACTTCACTCCAGGGTTCTGCAAAATCACACCCTTTCCCACTGGGACGGCAGCCGAGCAGGTCTGAATTCCAGGATCCGCATCACGCAGGAAGTGAAGGAGTCGCTAAAGTGGTGGGGAAGCACTCTCACTTTGGAACGGGGAAGAAGTTGGAGGCTGGCCAGCCCAGTGCGGATCACCACGGATGCAAGCATGACTGGTTGGGGTGCCCATATGGAAGGCGGCCTCGCCCAGGGCACGTGGGGTGCAGTGGACTCCAGCAGGTCGTCAAATTACAGGGAGCTGTTGGCAGTTTTCAAGGCACTTACGACCTTTCAGGAAAAGATAAGGGGGAGAGGTGTCCAGGTTCTCTCCGACAATACCACTGCAGTGGCATATTTGAACAGGCAGGGAGGCACAAGGTCCCCAAGGCTGATGGAGTTGGCCGGATCCCTCCTGAGCTGGGCGGAGGAAAACCTGGAGTTCATCACGGCAGTACATCTGAAAGGGGACCTGAACCAATTGGCGGATCAGCTGAGCCGAAGAGAGGTCAGCCAGACAGAATGGTGCCTCAGCCAGTCAGCGTTCGATCAGATTTGCGCCAGGTGGGGCTCCCCCTCTATCGATCTATTTGCCAACGGCCAGAACACAAAGCGGGAAAGGTACTTCTGCCTGCAGAGGGACCCCAAAAGCGAGGGGATAGATGCGCTAGCCCAGCAGTGGGAAGGAGACCTCCTTTATGCCTTCCCTCCATTCAGACTACTGCCGCAGGTGATACAGAAGATCCAGTTGTCTCAAACCACAGTTGTTCTGATCGCACCATTCTGGCCCAAGAGATCTTGGTTCTCCCGGTTGAAGGAGCTCAGTTTAGCGGACCCTTGGATGATGCCACCCACACGCGATTTACTCACCCAGGGGAGGGTGATGCATCCTCATCCAGAAAGGCTGTCCTTAGCGGCGTGGCTTCTGAGCGGGACCGGCTAGCGGAAATGGGGCTGTCGGCAAGAGTGGTCGCCACCCTCTTGGAGGGCCGGAAGAGGTCGACGAACGCCTTGTACGACAAGGTCTGGAAGAAGTTTTCCGCCTGGAAGGTCAGAAACGCAGCACCGGGCACGCCCATTTTGCATGCCGTTCTTGAATTCCTTCAAGCCGGTGCGGATAAGAATCTGGCCGCCAATACCCTCAAAGTACAGGTAGCGGCTCTGTCGAACTTTCTCGAGCTGAGGTTGGCGGCAGACCCCTTGGTAATCAGATTCCTGAAGGCTATCTCCAGGCGCCGTGCCCCGTCCTTGCCAAAACTGCCAACATGGGACCTGGGCACAGTCCTGAAGAGCTTTCAGCGGGGGCCCTTCGAACCGCTGGATGAGTGTTCGCTCAGGTTTTTGACGCTTAAAACCATCCTCCTCACGGCACTAGTTTCTGCCCGCAGGGTCAGCGAGTTGCATGCCCTTTCAGTGATCGAGCCGTACTGCACCATCTTCTTGGATAGGATCATCCTCCGCACGGACGCGGCCTTCCTACCTAAGGTCGCGTCACACTTCCATAGATCTCAGGAAATAGTAATACCTTCCCTGGAGGCCGATCCGGGCAGCACGGAAGACTATAGCAGGTTAGACGTTCGACGGTGTTTGATCACGTACATCGAACGCACGAAGACATGGAGACACTCGTCCCGGCTTTTCGTCCTATTCCAGGGGCCAAGGAAGGGGGACGGTGCCTCCAAGGGCACCATCGCCAGATGGATCAGGGAGGCAGTTTCGGAAGGTTACAAGTCGGCAGGCCTGTCACCACCGCCCGGCCTAAAAGCCCACTCCACGAGGGCCACTGCGGCCTCCTGGGCGGAAAAAGGGGGGGCCTCCCCCGGACAGATCTGCAGAGCCGCAACGTGGTCCAGTTTCGCCACCTTCACTAAGCATTACAGGCTGGATCTGATCGGCAGCAAGGACCAGGCATTTGGCAGGAAGGTCCTACAAGCAGGGTGCCCGCCCTAATGTACGGATTTCTATTCTACTCCTCTCAAGTGAGCTGTCCTAGAAGATGACTCGGGAAAACGCAGTTATTTACCTGTTAACTGTATTTCCAGGAATCTTCTAGGACAGCGTAACTCCCCCCCGATTACTGTTTGATCACACAATTATGTGCAGGTATGTTGCGAACCTATGGGGGATGTCTTTATTACCGGTTTTCTTCTTTGTTTTCTCCTAGGCCTTCGGTCATATTCTTATACTGGGGGCAATGGGAGAGAGGACGCCTATAAAAGGGGAAAAAAGGTGGAGCGGGTGTTTCCTGGGAGGAGCCCTATCTCTCAAGTGAGCTGTCCTAGAAGATTCCTGGAAATACAGTTAACAGGTAAATAACTGCGTTTTATGCACAATAGAAAATAGAAAGCATATCAAATGTGTAAACTGAAAAATTGTACCTTTTTTTTTTTTTTTTTTTTTTATTATTATTATTAAATATTTATTGATTTTTCAAATAAATACATATATCCATCATCTTCACATAAAAAATACAAAACCATTACTTATTTCCTTTCCTATAACTATTTCCCACTCCCTCCCCACTAATACACCCCCCCCCTCCCCCAATCCACCCCCTCTGCATTCCCCTACAATTACCTTAATAAAGCAAGAGGAACATTCACATCATCCCACACTATAGCTTCCTATACTTCACCTTCAATCCAAATTCTTCCCATTTTTTTCCATTTCACATAGTATAACCCCATCTTGTCTTCCTGCATATGGTAAAGTTTCTCCATCTTACAAATCTGGTTCACTCTATCTACCCAATCTTCCTCCTTTGGCACCTCTATCTTACCCCAAAACTTGGGTATCAGACATTTTGCTGCATTTAGATAGTACCATATACCCGATTCCTTATATTTTTTTCATTGATAGCTCTGTACTGTGTAAAAGACAAGTCTCTGGATCCAACCCAATATCAATCTCAGTAATCATCCCAATTAAGTGAACTACAATCCTCCAAAACATATAGCCTCTAGCAAGCCCCAGCCGTTCTCACTCACCCTCCTCTCTCTTCTTGCGAGACGGCTCCGGGCTGCAGATGTCAGTCTTTCCGTGAAAGTTCAGTCCTTAGGGGGATTCCTCTGGGTCTCCTATTTTCTTTTGTACCCCCGTTTTAATAGGGGTCCGGCCAGGGAAAACGGGCTGGGACACAAGGCTTGACTCCCATCCGTGGAACAGCCTGGCAAAAGAAATAAGGTAATTTTGAAATTGATGGCAGCAACACGTCTCAAAAAAAGTTTAGGCAGGGCAACAAAAACCTGGAAAAGTGTTACTAATGAGGAAGAGCTAGAAGAAAATTCTGCAACTAATTAGATGTTCTTTTTATCATCATGTTGCCATATAACCTGAGAGTTCAGAGAGTTTCAGAAGTAAAGATGGGCAGAGGTTCACCAATCTGGAAAGGTGCTTCTAAAATTTGTCGAACAATTTCAAAATAGTGTTCCTCCAACCTTAAACTTAAGACTTTAATATACTACCATCTACAGAACATAATATCAAAAGATCCAGAAAATCTGGAGAACTCCTCTGTATGCAAGGGACAAAGCAGAAACGTAATATTGGATGCCTGTAATCCTCAGACCCTTAGGCGGCACTGCATTAATAACTGGCATGATTTTGTGATGGACATCACTGCATGGGCTCAGGAATACTTCCAAATATCCCTGTCTGTGAACACAGTTCACCATGCAATCCAAAAATGCAAGGTAAAGCTCTATCATGCAAAAAAGCCATATCTGAACATAATCCAGAAACGCTACCGTCTTCTCTGGGCCATAGCTCTTTTAAAGTGGTCGGTTGCAAAGTGGAAAACTGTTCTGTGGTCAGACTAATCAAAATTTGCCTTTCTTTTTGGCAATCATGGGCGCCACATCCTCAGGATTAAAGAGGAGAGGGACCATCTGGCTTATCAACACTTAAAAAGCTTGCATATCTGATGGTATGGGGAGCATCCGTGTGTATGGAATGGACAGCTTGCACATCTGGAAAGGCACCAGCAATACTGAAAGATACCCAGCTTTTAGACCAGCATATGCTCCCATCCAGATGACATCTTTTCAGGGAAGGCCTTGCATATGTCAGCAAGACAATGCTAAACCACATACTGCATCTATAACGACAGTATGGCATTGTTATAGAAGCGTCCGGGTACTTAACTGGCCTGCCTGCAGTCCAAACCTTTCACCAATTGAAAATCTTTGGTGCACCTTGAAACATAAAAGACCCAGGACTTTTGAGCACTGAGAATCCTATATCGGGCAAGAATGGGACAACATTCCTCTAACAAAATTCCAGCAACTGGTGGTCTCAGTTCCTAGATGTTTACAGAGTGTTGTTAAAGAAAAGGGGCCCTGTCCCATAATTACCATGATGTAAACTGGTTGCTGCCATCAATTTCAAAAATTATTTTTTTTTTTACATTTGAAATGTTATCTATAGTGAATAAAATATCAGTGTATGAGGTTTGCAAATCATTGCATTTTGTTTTGTACATTTTACACAACATCCTAACTTTTGTTTAGGATATGGGGTTGTATTAAGTTTCATGCCAGGAAATTCATTATGAATGTTCCTTCTGGCCTTGGTACCTGAATACTTATCCCTAGAGTTGCAGTGATCTTGTGTGCACTGGCTGCTGGAATTGGAAATGAATAGTATATCAGGCATGATTGACATATCAAATTCAGCCTCCCGGTTCATAGTATTATGCCTCACCTCCCCTCCCCCCCCTTTATTTATTATTTTCTCTCTTTGTTTTCTGTCATTTCAGCAGAAAACGCCCTCTGCAGTCACTTCACAAAGAACAGCGGCTTCTCCAATGACACCAGTGGTTGCTTCCAAGGCTGGAACCCCAAGTAAAACTGAGCAGCCATCAGAAGAGACCTCGGAGGAAGAGTCATCAGACAGTGATGAGGAGCCAGCTACTAAGGTGTGTTAAAGGGGCCAAAGGGAACATCCATATATTGTGAAATTTAAGAAATGGTTGCTTAAATATGAAGAAATGTTTTGAAAACTGCCTTCAGGTTAACCCTACATTCGTACTGCATATTGGCCCCAGCTCATTTTGTGTGCATAGCTTAGTCATTTGAAAAACAAAAGTAGTGGGCATCTTTTAACCACTTGCCGACAGCAGATAGTCGAATGATGGCTTCACTGCGGCCGGCCAGTTCTGGGTGGGCGTCATATGACGTCCTCCCAGAACGCGCTCTCCTGCGCACCCCCGGTGATCTCCATGATCGCTGTGTCCTACAGACACAGCTGATCACGTGGTACGGTAAAAGGCCAATCACAGCGGCCTTTTACCACGTGATTTAGCTGTGTCCAATGACACGCTGATCACCGAGAAATGCAATTGCCGGTTATCGGCTGCACTTTCCTCAAGCTGTCACAGCGTGAGGTAGGTACTGCCGAGAACCGGCAGTTGTCAGAGGAGGGATTGGCACTGATCATCAGGGCACTGATGATCAGTGCCCTGATGATTGCCTTGCAGTGCAGCCCACAAGTGCCCATCAGTTGCGCCCAGCAGTGCCGCCAGTCAGTGCCAGCTCATCAGTGCCGCCTACCAGTGCAGCCTCATCAACGCACATCAGTGAAGGAGAAAAATTACCTGTTTGCAAAATAATTATAATGGAAACAAAGAAAAACGTTTATTGTTTATAGCGCAAAAAATAAAACACCCAGTGGCGAGTAAATACCACCAAAAGAGAGCTCTATTTGTGTGAACAAAATGATACAAAATTTCATATGGGTACAATGTTGCATGACTGTGCAATTGTCATTCAAAGTGCAACAGTGCTGAAAGCTGAAAATTGGCCTGGGCAGGAAGGGGGTATAAGTGCCCAGTAGGCAAGTGGTTAAAATGGCCATCATATTGCTGTCTGTTTCCCTTCTAAATGCATCTTGAAAACTGAAATGGCACTTTCAGCGTAGTGGCAGAAAATGCTGCCCTTGGGCACTACAGACAGCAACAGCATTACTTTCAATGCCAGCGGTTGCTCCTAAGTTCTAAAACCTCATTTAAACCTCTACAGCCAATGTATGAGAGCTTGGAGGAAGAATCATCAGAGAGTGATTGTGGAGCCATCTGCTAAGGTATTAAAAGGGAGCTGGTTGTGGGTTAAATACATTTTGTGTGTTTTTTTTTTTTCTATATCGAATAGCTGTTCTTTCCCAACAAATACCAACTGATTTTAAGGAGGACAATTTCAACTGGTATTGGCAATGGTAAACAATTCACCAAGGTAGAGACATTCAAGAACAGTCCAGACAGGTTGGCCCCGCACTTTTATTTAGCAAGTCTGAAAGCAAACCTCTGTTAATGCAGGGAAAAATGTGTGCAGCTGTCCAATTCATAAAACGAACCTGTTTGTCCAAGCCGCTAACTAATCTCAAATTGGATATTGAATAACAGGGTGCCCTCCAATGAATTCCTCTAATTAAGAGGCAGGTCTCAAGAGAGCCCTGAACCTGAGCATCAGTCATCTCACAAATATAGTATAATGGCCTTTTTGGATAGGTATGACCAATAATGGCATCTGGCTACCAGGTAGGTAGGATGTAGACCTAGAAATAGGGGCATCATAGCGGTACAAAACATCTGGGTTCCAGGGCCCAGAACAGAACTTATAAAAATCTGAGAAAACAAAGTTTGTTTCTTTTTTGTCCATTGAGTGTCACAGGAATTCAGATACTGTTAGGCATACTACTGCCTTCAGGAGGATTGGACACTGACAAAAAAAAAATAATAATTGTTGGCCTGCCCATGAGTGATTTTCAAATGTAAACAAGTACTTCTGTGTGCAGTCTTACTATAACCTATTATCAAGGTGAAAAATCCAACCTATAAAATGTTTTTTTTTTTGTAGTTCATCCTTCTGCGATAACCAGGAACAGTCATAACATTTTTCAAATGTTCATCTTTGTTAATCAATAGCAACCAATACAGTTTATAAAGTTGTGCAAGTGTTCATCTGTGGTAATTAAATACAGTTCTGGTGTGAGTCTTCCCCTTCGCTCTCATCTGACATGCTCAGAATCCTGTAGACTTCTTCACTACAGTACCTTTCCGTTGACTTTTTGGCCACTAAATTTATAGGTACCTAGTACAACTCACTGGAAAAAGAGCACCAGGCCTGATCTTGCTAACCCTGCAGTTTTGTGTGCAATGTATCAAGTGGCAGTGATCTCCAAACACTGCACTTGCTGGGGGGGGGGGAAGGGGGAGGGTTAAGCCTAGGGGCTAAACGCAGGTGCTGGCAGGTGTCGGGGCTGATCCTGCTAATGCTGCGTTTTGCAGGACACTATACTATTGTGATAGAATATAATAAATATGGTGATTGTTATATAATGTTGTGTGCTGTCTCTTTAAAGCAGTGAAAGTAAAATTTATAAAAGTCCTCAAACAGTCCTTTGAATGAAAATAGTGACATTCCAATCCCCCTATGGTGTCCAATCCTTCAAACCAAAATTCTTGCTATGGTGTCTATAAAGTCATCAGTTTGTGATCCACCCCCACAGGTGCACTTATTGCTCACCTCGTGATTAGACCTACATGTTGGTATAGTTCAAATGCAGTTTAAGATACTAGTTGCCCATCGATCTCCAACTCTTAGTGGGTACTTCATCCAAAGGTATCTTCACTTTAATCTCCCCTTGTGGCTCCAAATGTGAGATGTAACTCCAAGAAACAAAATATATATCTATATGTAGTGCAACATCATATGCATAAATCAATTATAAACATATAAACGTATGCACTCATAATAGAAAAAAACAACCATGCTCTAAACCAGGTGCTCCACTTCTCAATCAACACCCCTTCATAAAGGTTTAACGATCATAGTGATCAAGAGTCCACAATAACTTCCCATCATCCCTGTGTGCAATACACACTCTCCTGTTCTGACCTACCATATAATAGATCACAACCACGTTTTTTGTTGATCAGTTTCTGCATCGCTACTTTACCCGTACTGTCCCTTTAGGAGTAGCTACTAATAAATTAAGTTTATGTATCCAGTGAGTCTGCTCAGTTCAATACCTTTTTAGAATCCTTTACAAATTAAAACTGCCATATTCAATTATATTCTGTAGAATAGGATGTATATCGCAGGGGTGGATGCAGATGCAGAGTCCCTCCAAGAGTTTATTTTCTTCTTTTGAAGAAGGGACCTAAGAGGGATAAGAGATGGGAGGGAGAAGAAAAAAAGTGGAAAAAATTAAAGGAAGAGGGAAGATGTGCAATCCCTATCGCTCGACGCCAGGGACATGTAGTTCCGGGCGCTGGGCAGGTAGTTTATTTTCTACTTGTTAACCCTGCTGCGGGCAAGCAGCAGGGTTCACCCGTCAGGTGGAAGCATTGGGGCGGCAGCGCTCTCTTGGAGCAGAGGGGAGACAATTCAGGGTCTGTATGGACCTTGGACATCTCAATAAAGAGAACCTGTCACCAAAAAAAAAACGTTTTGTTTCTCTTTAAATTGAAAAAAATTAGTTACACCCAAGCATATAGCATTCCCCCCCCCAAAAAAATAGAATTGGGCCCCCCCCCCCACATATACGCACGTACAAACGTAAAAGCACACGCTGGGTGTCTATGCATGAAAACGTCAATTGCGATACACATGTTACATATCGCCGCACACGCCAGGATGAGAGCACCAGACCTCCTCCGTAACACTAAAGTGATGACCTAGAAGGGGCTTTAAAAGCATCACCTATAGAAAATATAGGGTACTGAAGCTCATCTCAAAGTCACAAGTACACGCAAATTTAAGGTTCGACAAGTTGGATATCTATTTACTCGCTGCAACCTCATCTTTTATATTTTACAAAAAAATAGTATAATTTTATTAGTTAATTTTAGGGCACAAAAAAAAAACAACAAAAAAAAAAACCAACGTATATTTTGTAATATCATGCGACATAAAAATTGGAACTACCACTATTTTATTCTCTGATTTCAGAAAATATCATGATTTTTTTTTAATCTTGTGCAAAAAAAACGCAAAAACAGCTCAGGCAGTAAAAGGGATAAAGGATAAGCCCAACACTCCCCTTTCCAGACGAGCACCCAATCAGTACTCATTACACTGCAAGGTCTCTCTGCTCCCTGCTAGTCTGAGTGCTGTGCTGGAGATAGGCAGGTAGGAGAGGAGGAGATAAACCGCACAAATGTTAAAAATAAATGTTCAAGTCACCATAAAAAATCCTTTTTGTTTTTAAAACCTTCCTAATATCACCTTCGATTTAAAATACTGTTTTGGTTAAAAAAAAATTTTTATTTTTTTTTTTAATTTGGACAAGTAGATTGTCATGAAGGACAAGTAGATTGGGGCACAGATTTAGTCCATTTAGAGAAGTAGTTTTTTCAAACATTTACACACCCCTGTGGGGAGTTCTGCCCTCCACTCTGTATTGCCAGCGAGTTTAATCTGCCAAAGTATGGCAGATTTGGTTAGATTGTTCAAAGGATCTCACCACTTCCAAGGAAGGCCACTGACTTATTTGGCCGTTGTGAGACTGTGGCTTTTTGGTCCTAAACTTAATAACATGATCTGGAATGCCAGGGAGGCCAGAGGATGCTACTGCCTCAAAACAGCAGAGCTAGGGGGAGGTCAGCTGAATCCCATTCTTTTCCTTTGTGTACTTCTGCAGTAGTTGCCTTCAGAGCTGGACTCCCAGGCAGCTCAAAGGACTCAGCAGAGAGCAGCCAAATCCTGTGACAACCCTTCTGCATGAAGGCACGCCCAAGCTTCTACAAGTGGGATGCTAATTGTGATCCCTGATGGGTCCATTGGTATTTTTTGCCTCTGGCATTCAGGTGCAGAGGGCATCACTGTAGGCTTACAGGATAATCCTTTGCCTCTGGTGCTACCTTTTTAGCTGCTCTTTCTTATCCCTCCTGTGCTATGGCACAGCTTAATGTACCTTCCCCATTTCACCTCTTGCTCCAGCTCACACATCAACTCAGTCCCTGGAGCTATGTCCTATGCTCTTTGGTGGAAGAGAAAGAAAGTAAGATATTTTTATTTAGAAGTGTGATTCTTGTGAGCTACTATGGTGTATTTGAATTATCTAATCAATTAAAAATGAAAAGTGAAAATATTTAGTGACTGAATTAATACACATATAGATTAAATCATTGGGTAGCCTACACTATACACATACCAATGTGTCTTTATCAAATTAAAAAACCACTTTGTGTCGCTCTCCACTAACAATATACACAAAAATCAATTGGTGCAAAACCATAAACACAGTACTCTGTTTATTTTTTGCACTAATTGATTTTTGTGTATATTGTTAGTGGAGCGTGACACAAAGATATTTTTATTTATTTATTTTTATACTCTCCATAGTTTCATTTTCTTGGTGTCCTTTTATGGGGAGATTGGTGGTAGTCACTGAAGGGCATCATTGGTGATGTATGTTTAAAGACTGTTTTTAAAATTACTTCAACGTTTCTTGGGACTGGATGCACTGAACTCATGCTTTTGTTTAAAAAGTTTTGGTTTTTTTTTCACTTTGAGCACAATGGACTTTTTTATACAGTAAATTTTTTTTTTTGCTTTGTTTTTCACAGCACTACTACTGATATGAGCACTGTATTGTTCGATTACTTTATATTTGTTTAACCACTTGTCTACCGGGCACTTTTACCCCTTCCTGCCCAGGCCAATTTTTAGCTTTCAGCGCTGTTGCACATTGACAATTTCTCATGCAACACTGTACCCAAATGAAAATTTTTATAATTTTTTTCACACAAACAGAGCTTTCTTTTTGTGTTATTTATCGCCACTGGGTTTTTTATTTTTTGCACTATAAACAAAAAAAGAGCAAACAATTTTTTAAGTTTTTCTTTCTATTATAAAATCTTGCAAACAGGTAAATTTTCTCCCTCACTGCTGTGCGTTGATTATGCGGCACTGATGAGGCGACACTGGTGGGAATTGATGAAGAGGCAATGATATGCAGCACTGATGGGCACTGACTCTCAGCACTGCAGGGTGGCACTGCTGGGTGCCACTGCTGGGCACTTTTGGGGCTGCACTGATAATCGGTGCCCTGATTATCAGTGCAGATGTCCTCTGTGACACTTGCTGGTTATCGGCAGTACTTTCCTCATGCTGTGACGGCGTGAGGAAAGTGCTGCCGATAACCGGCAAATGTATTTACTTTGTGATCAGCTTTTTCATTGGACACAGCTGAGCATATGGTAAAAGGCTGCTGTAATTGAACTTTTACTTTGTCATGTGATCAGCTGTGTCCGTAGATGGGGGACGTGTTCTGGGAGGAAGTCATGATGCCCTCCCAGAACTGGACAACCGCACTGTAACCGTTATTTGGCTGTAATGTGTAATGTGGTTAAATGGGTTAAAGTAGCAGCAGTGATCTTGTGTATATTATAAAAAAAATATATATATTACACTCACCAGCCACTTTATTAGGTACAACTTGTTAGTATTGGGTTGGACCCCCTTTTGCCTTCAGAACTACCTTTTAATTATTCATGGCATAGATTCAACAAAGTGTTGGAAACATTCCTCAGATTTTGGTCCATGTTGACATGATCGCATCATGCAGTTGCTGCAGACTTGTCGGTTGCACATCTATGAACCGTTGAGGCAAGTCAGGATGATAGATCCATGCTTTCATGTTTACGCCAAATTCTAACCCTACCATCTGAATGTTGCAGCTGAAATCGAGACTCATCAGACCAGGCAACGTTTTTACAATCTTCTGTTATTCAATTTTGATGAGCCTGTGTGAATTGTAGTCTGTTTCCTGTTAGCTGACAGGAGTTGCACCTGGTGTGGCCTATTGCTGCTCTAACCTATCTGCTTCAAAGTTGTGCTTTCAGAGATGGTATTCTGCATACCTTGGTTGTAACAAGTGGTTATTTGAGTTACTGTTGCCTTTCTGTCATCTCGAACCAGTCTGCCCATTCTCCTCTGACATAGACAAGGCATTTTTGTCCACACAAATGCCACTGACTGGATATTTTCTCTTTTTCTGACCATTGTCTGTAGAGATGGTTGTGTGTGAAAATCCCAGTAGATCAGCAGTTTTTGAAATACTCAGACCCACCCATCTGACACCAACTACTATGCCATGTTCAAAGTCACTTAATTTCCCTTTCTTCTGCCATGCTGATGTTCGGTTTGCACTTCAGCAAGTTGTCTTCACCACGTCTAGATGCCTAAATGCATTGAGTTGCTGTCATGTGATTGGCTGATTAGCAATTTGTGATATCAAGCAATTGAACAGGTGCGCCTAATAAAGTGGCTGGTAAGTGTGTGTGTGTTATTGTTATATATATGTATTGGGACCCCTACCTTTTACATGCTCATGAACTTTAATGACATCCCAGTCTTGGTCTGTAGGGTTCAATATTAGGTTGGCCCACTCTTTGCAGCTATAACAGCTTCAACTCTGCTAGGAAGGCTGTCCACAAGGTTTAAGAGTGTCTTTGGGAATGTTTGTCCATTCTTCCAGAAACACGTTTGTTAGGTCAGGCACTGATATCAGACAAGAAGGCCTGGCTCAGTCTCTGCTCTGATTCATCCCTAATTCATCCCGAAGGTGTTCTATCGGGTTGAGGTGCAGGCCAGTTAAGTTCCTCCACCCCAAACTCTCTCATCCATGTCTTTATGGACCTTGTTTTGTGCATGTTGGAACAGGAAGGGGCCATCCCAAAACTGTTTCCACAAACTTGGAAGCATGAAATTGTCTAAAATGTTTTGGTATGCTGATGCCTTAAAAATTCCCTTCACTGGAGCTAAGGGGCCAAGCCCAACCCCTGAAAATCAACCCCACACCATCATCCCCCCTCCACCAAACTTTACACTTGGCACAATGCAGCAAGGCAAGTACTATTCTCCTGGCAACTGCCAAACCCAGACACATCCATTGGATTCCCAGACAGAGAAGCATGATTCAACACTCCAGAGAACACATTTCGACTGTTCTAGTGTCCAGTGGTGGCGTGCTTTACACCACTGCATCCAACGCTTTGCATTGCACTTAGTAATGTAAGGCTTGGATACAGCTGCTCGGCCATGAAAATTAATTTCAAAAAGCTCTCTATGCACTGCTGTGCTAATCTGAAAGCCACACAAAGTTTGGAGGTCTTTAGCTATTGACTCTGAAGACAGCTGGCGACTTCTGTGCACTACGCGCTTCAGCATGCGCTGACCCCCACTCTGTCATTTTTACATGGCCTACCACTTTGTGGCTAAGTTGCTGTTGTTTCCAGTTGCTTCCTCTTTGTTAAAACACCACTAACAGGTGACTGTGGAATATTTAGTAGCGAGGAAATTTCATGGATGGACTTATTGCACAGGTGGCAGCCTATCACGTTACCACGCTTGAATTCACTGAGCTCCTGAGAGCAACTCTTTCACAAATGTTTGTAGAAGCAGTCTGCATTCCTAGGTGCTTGATCCTGTGGCCATGGAGGTGATTGGAACGCCTGAATCCAATAATTTGTAAATAAAGAGTGCTTTCAGAAATAGAAGCATTCATTTTTTTTTTTATCAATTAACTGAATGGAAAGTAAATGAGCAGAAGAGATATCCAAATCTATGTTTGGTGTGATCACCCTTTTTTTTGCCTTCCTTTCAAAATGACATCAATTCTTCTAGGTACACTTGCACACAGTTTTTGAAGGAACTTGGCAGGTAGATTGTTCCAACGTTCTTAACACAGATATTCGGTGCATGTAGGCTGCCTCAAATCCTTCTGTTTTCTTCACGTAATTCCAGACAGGCTCGATGTTGAGATCAGTGCCAAACCATCACTTCCAGGATTCCTTGTACTTCTCTATACTGAAAATAGTTCTTAATTACATTGGATGTATGTTTGGCGGGTCGTTGTCCTGCTGCATAATAAATATGGGGCCAATCACATGCCTCCCTGATGGCACGATGGACAAGTGTCTTCCTGTATTTTATAAAAATAAATGTTTTACCCAAAATATTAAAATACCCAAAAAAATAAATATGCAGCATATTTGTAATCATGAGAAAAATACTTTGGGAATATATTACAAGAATGCAGAATGAAACTTTCCGAAAATATAAACTGATCTTTAAAATATGCACTCTGTTATATCGCCTAGTACAGTAATTTACTGGGGTTAATTAATTTAACAGACACCTGCTACTGTTACACTATCTCAGCCAAAAACTCTTTCTGTGGGAATCAAACAGACTCCAATGGTTGCTACTAAGACCCCTTTAAAATCCTCACAACCAGTGGACGAGAGCTCAGAGGAAGAGTCAGACAGTGATGAGGAGCCACTTACAAAGGTATTGACACGATGACTGTATATATAAATGTGAGCCATTTTAAAGGGTTTTTCTGTGATTATATAGTGTATGTATGTATATAGTGTGTGTGTGTGTGTGTGTGTGTGTGTATATATAGATATATATAGATAGATAGATAGATAAACATCTTTCCACCCCTGGAAGCAGGAAACACAACAAGAGGGACTTTTAGAGGGTTGTTCCCAGGCCTAGTTCACCACTATTTTCAGCTGCATGGGCAGTTACAAGTCTGGCGCTCCCTCCTTGGTTCCTTCGTCCATGGGGGCTCAGAATTGTCACTGGCTCAGTTTCCCTGGGGACTGATGACTGTTTCAGCGGTTTCTGTCCCCTGATCAGTGTCAAAGGTTTCACTTCAGTTGGGGCGGCCCTGTACTATAGGAGTTTAGGCCCGTGGAGTGCAGGAGGAGGGAACGGGCATCTGGCGAGCAGCTTCCAGTTCCAGGTCCCACATGGTACGAGGATGCTGAGAACCAACAGATCATTTAAAAGAATAAAAAGATGTTCCCCATAGTGAGTGGAGCAATTTTTCTATATCCAGGTGCTTATTAGCTGTGCACTATGCAGGATGAATCTAGAGAACACAGCAGCTGTGGAGGCAGGCACCAGTTGCTGCACCAGCATGGCACAGGTAGGAGAAATCCTGGACTTTGCTACTTCCCTTTCCTTGTGAGGGGTGAAGTGGGTTTTTTTTTTTTTATTTCTCCCCTCTCCACTATCCTGTAGATATGCTAGGCTTGCTATGTCCCTCTAAAGTTTCCCATATTTAGGCACTTGTTGGCTATTTTCAGTGCACATGCTTGTGACTTTTGTTTTGTTAGCTGGCTTTCTCCATTTCCTTTTCTCCCTTTTTTTTTTTTTTTTTTTTTTTTTTTTTTTTTTTTTTTTTTTGCAGGCTCGGGCTCTGCCCAAGGCGAAGAACAAATTTGGGATTAAGGACCGATTCACACCTGAGCAATTTGTAGCTATCTATTATTCTTAATGGAGATGGCTCACATCTCTACTCCAAGTCGCCTGAAGCTCAAACAAGTTCTGGAGCTTTTTTTGTTGGTTTAATTGGGTAGATTTTCATGTCTTCGGAGTATTTTTAATTACACACAAATGAATGGAAACGCATGTTTTTTTTTTTTAGCATTATCCCATGTTGCGCGTTTTTGGAGCATTTTTTCTGCTCAAATGAAAAGTTGAAAAAAAATAAAATGCACAAAAATCATAAATATTAACTATAATTAACTATTAATATGTAATAACCCCTAACCTTAACCCCCTAACCCTAAAAATAAATTTAATAAACATGCTAACAAAAAATAAATCATTATTAATAAAATAATAGATCCGCAATGCGCAAGTTGTATTGCCCGATGCCTGGGACGTGTGCAGTTCCAGGAGCCAGGCAGGTAGGTTGTGTTTTATTTATTCTTGTACATTTAACCCTTCCATCTTCTTCTTTGCTTTTGCTGCAGCCCGATTTGCTTCCACATGTGCTGGTAAAGTGCCCCCCTCCCTCGCTATATATCCCGGGTTCTGCTTGCCCATCTACTGGCCCGGGACCGACATAGATGCCACCAAGTGGGGAGGGAGTAAAACAGACATACTTCTGCTCTCCTCCCTATCTTGTTCCTGGCCCAGAAGCGAGATGTATGACATCACTCCCAGGTCTCCATTGTCAGTGTCCTCAACCACCAAGGCCGGGAAAGAATGTAATGAAGTGTGATCTGCACTGCATTACATTCCGTGGAGTACAGGGGAGACATTTCATTAAAGAGAACCTGTCACCAAAAAGTCAGCACATGGAACAAAAAAAGTTTAATTTTAATAAAACTTAGTTACACCCAAGCACATAATCCTCCCCCCAAAATTTTAAACCCCCACTCCCACATATCTGCAGGTACGAACATAAACTCGCGTGTTGGGCCGCCTACGCATAAAAACATTGATTGCGATACACATGTTGCATATCGCCGCACATGCTGGAATGAGTGCAATAATTCTAGCACCAGACTTCCTCTGTAATGCTAAACTGCTGACCTATAGGGGGCTTTTAAAGGGTTGCCTATAGAAAAAGTAGGGTACTAAAGTTTGTCACCATGTCACGGGCACCCTCAAATTTAGAGTTTGACATGTTGCAAATCTATTTACTCGTTGCAGCCTCATCTTTTATATTTTACCAAAAATTGGGTAATTGAACTTTTGCATTTCCTAGACTTTCTGAGGTAATATCGTGTGACCCAAAAAACTGGAGCTACCATTATTTTATTCTTTAGGCTTCTGCTTTCAGAAAATATATATAATATAATTGGGGGTTTTATGTTCTCTTGAGGCCTAAAATTATTCATTTTAAATTAAAGCTGTTGAGCGCTCTAGGTAGTTAATTGATTTTTCCTGTCAGTGGGAAACTGCATGCCTGTACAAGATTCCAGCAGACAAATACACTGACAGTCTGCAGGAGCCATGCATTACACCCTCAATCTGCTGATCACTGGTGCAATGCTTTCCGCACCCCTGAGTAAATATATAAACAACCCAAACCTAACAAAAAATAAATAAGATTACAAAATAATAAGCCCTAACCCAAATTGTAACACTTAACCCCTAACCTTAAACTTAACCTGTAATACTAATCTTAAATCTAACTACTTTCTTAACAAAAAATTAATAAGAAATGAATAATAATCATAAAAAAAAATAAAAGCTAAAAAAGCAACAAATGATGAAACCGATTATATATTTCTCTATTGGCTATTAAAAAAATGCCAAAGCTCAAAAACTCTTAAAAAAACACTGTACAAAAATGTGACAAAACGCCCGAAAAAAAAACTCAAAACTGCGGTGCTCAGGTGTGAATACAGCCTAGGAGAAAATGCCTCTCTTGTTTAGCTACGCTTAAGGATAGCTGAAGCAAGCCCCGCTGTAATGCTTGTAGTGACAAGCTTGTGCATAAGGAGTCCATGGCAGCCTGTAAAAACATCCTATCCAATTTTAAGGAGATAGGGCCACTTTTCAGGTTTCAGATTTATGCTTTTAGATCTAAGGCCCCCTAGCCTACCTTTTTTCGTGCCATCTATTTGCGTCCCAGAGAGGAGTAAGGAAACTGAGGCGGCTGTAGGCTTTGTGAGGCCTTAGGAAAAACTTGGACATGCTATGGCATCGAAGAAAGCAGTACTGCATCACAGTGTTTGAACCTAACAGCATGTACTCCATTGTAACCCTAACAGCCATCCCCATTCATGTGTAATGTGTTTTAGGGACAGACATTCAATAATGCAGGACCAGGGATGATCTCTATACACATCCTATGATCCCAGTGATACCAAAGCAATGCACCATGCAGACTACACATGTAGTATGTGGAGTGGAGCACTGTCGACGATCCAGAGGAAGGTCAGCATGCTTGGTACCCTCAGAATGTGCTTTAGGGTCCATAAGGAAGGGACAGACATATGAGAATAGAGGACCATGGCTGTTTCCAGTGCGCATGATAACCTCATCCTATGATCCCAATAAGCCCTATGTAATGCACCATGCAGATGTAGCATGCACTGTAGATGATCCAGGAGAAAGCCAGTCTGCATGATGCCATCAGGAACAGAAAAGCCCCCATGCGCATGGTAGCCCTTACACACATCCTTTAATGAGTCTTATGTAATGCACCATGCAGACTACACATGCAGCATATGAACTGCAGCTCTGTCCTCGTCGCCATCCTTCACTCAGTGGGGATTTTTTTTTTTTTTTTTACCTCCTCCTTCACCAGGAAGCCTTTAGGCATGTCCAGGTCCGGTACAAGGATTCTTGTCTACACAGGCGAAGGTGCGTTTGCTGATCATCAGAGACTGCAGACATACTACAGGAAACTATCAGAGACTACGGATGTACTACAGGAGATAATCTAATATATTCTATGTTGGCAATTTGAAGGCACCTTCATCCCCATTTAGTGAAATTGTCCCTTTTTATGTAAACAATTTTGACATATTAAATCAGCTCTGCAACAACTCCCAGGAGCAATTAAGTAGCCATTTTTTAAATTCTATCTTTCAGCAATGCACAACTTCTTCTAAATAGCAAATTCAAACCTGCTTTAGCTACTTACTGCTAAACAAGTACAGGGAACAGTTCTGACTCCTGCTGGTTCCAATCCAGGCACTCCAACTGCCTCTTCTGAGTCATAATGTAGCAGCTGAGGAAGGGGTTCAGGTTAAAGTATAGTGCCAAATGCGGATTGGCTGAGAGGCGGCGGGGGCATGAGCAACTGCCACTATTGCAGCCCCGATCATGTCCACCTCCTATGCAGATGAGCACTGTATGCAGCGCTGGAAAACTGCTGCTGAGCTTACCACTATCATATCATGTCAGTCTCCCTCCGCACAAACTGCCAGCAGTTGCTTTGGGCCCCACAGCCTCACGGTAAAGACGGTCCTGCTGAGGCGTCAGAGCAACCCAGGGGGCAATTGCGGCCCGGTCCCCCCTGGTGGGCTCTCTCATCCCTCCATGAGGCCAAACAGGCGCCTGTGTGGCCCCTGTGAGCACGAAGCCTTACGCGACTGCGTAATTAAAAAGCCATCTCTGAAAACTGAGGAAAGGGAGATGGATTCTCTGGAGGAGCTTAGTGTTGCCTCTTAGAGATACTCTAGACCAGTGGTTCTCAAGCTTCCTAATGCCGTGACCCTTTAATACAGTTCCTCATGTTGTGGTGACCCCCAACCATAACATTATTTACCCAGTAATTATAATTCATGAAGTGTCGTTTTACCTCCAATACTGCTGCTTTCAGCACAGTAGCTGCTTTTAACAGAGTAGCTGCTTTCAACACAGCAGCTGCTTTATACACAATAGCTGCTCTTTACACATCAGAAATATGTGTTTTCCAATGGTCTTAGGCGACCCCTGTGAAAGGGTCTTTCGACCCCCAAAGGGGTCGCGACCCACAGGTTGAGAACCACTGCTCTAGACAGAGATCCCAAATCCTCCAGGTAAAAGCTTTTCCTCAAAGAGCTGGATGATTTATTGAAGATTGTAAAGGGAAAGAGATACCTGTTCTTGAACATCCAGGGTATCCTAAACCAAACCATCGCATCTATCAAACTCTTGAGGAGAAAGGGGGAGGATCTTTCCTGTTAATGCTTTGTTTGAATTTGCAAAGCATGGCTTGGTCCAGAGAAGAAACCTTTCTTTTGCCCTGGAATAAAATGCTGAAACTTGATGGGCATTTTCATAGGTGTCCAAATATACAAGTCGTTCGTGGACATGTAGAATTAAACTTTCTGAAAATGTATGATCTTTAAAATATGCGCTCTGCTGTATTTCCCAGTAATTCACTGCAGCTATTTATTTTAACAGACACCTGCCACTGTTAGTTCAACACCTCAGCCAAAAACTCTCTCTTTGGGCATCAAACAGATACCAGTGGTTGCTGCTAAGACCCCATTAAAATCATCTCAACCAGCAGATAAGAGCTCAGAGGAAGAGTCATCAGACAGTGATGAGGAGCCATCTGTTAAGGTACTGAAATAGAGACTATGTGTATGTACAGTGAAGAAATAAGGATTTGATCCCCCGCTGATTTTGAATGTTTGCCCACTCACAAAGAAATGATCAGTCTAAAAATCGAATGGTAGGTGTATTGTAACACTGAGAGACAGAATAGCAACAAAAAATTCAAAAGAAATGCATGTCTAACAAATTATGCACTGATTTGCATGTTCATGAGGGAAATAGGTATTTGATCCCCTATCATTCAGCAGGAATTCTGGCTACCAGGTGTCTTTCATACAGGTAACAAGCTGAGATTAGAAGCAGTCTCTTAAAGGAGTGCTGCTAATCTCATTTTTTTACCTGTATAAAAGACACCTGTCCACAGGAGCAATTTAACAGATTCCAAACTCCACCCTGGCGTCGAGTAGGAGAAAAAAGTCACATGTTGTCCATACCTGGAACTACTGAGTGTTTCTCTTAGCTCCCAATAGCTAAACAAAGTAGAAGGAGAGCTAATGAAAAGTGGGTGAATTTGGGAAAAGCAGCAGCTAAATTAACCTATTGCTTTGTCCGGGATGGGTATATGGCTGCAGATTAAAACTGGTAATAAAGTGACCCAGTCTGCACAGTGTCACTTTGTATGTAAAGTTCTTTTGTAGCTGGGTATTTGTAGATGTCTCTTCTTTGCTGCTCTGTGGGTACTGCAAGTATTCTAAGAGTCAAATACCCATTTCCCCTTCCAGATACGGTGGTTTCTGCTGCCACATCCTGTAGTGACATAGCTGGCAGGAGAAGCCCCAGAGTGCATTGGTGGAGCAAGTATTTCACACATCAGGAAGTGGGGAATGCTTGCAGCTGCCACAGAGCAGCAAGGATGCAGTGTTTTAACAAGCAGGAGGCAAGTGGTCTTTTACATAGAAAGTGATCCTGTGCTGATTCCTTTTCAATAAATATAAACTGACAAAAAATTATGTAACTGTTTGCTAGGACAGATCCAGTTCCAGTCTAGTTTACAGCTGGTAATGAAGAATTACACTCTGTCTGTACTCTGTTTGCAAGTTATCTGTTTTGTTTTGTTTTTGTTTTTTTTTGTTTTTTCAAACAAAAACAGAGATTTCCTTTTTAAAGTTTTATTCCATCTCACTTTGTCAAAAAGCTGCCACAACCAGCTCAGGCAAGCGCTTTTTTTCTTAAGGCGCTAAGCAGACACCAGTGGTACCGTCTAACGTTAAGACTGCTTTAAAAACACCACAGCCAGCAGATGAGAGCTCAAAAGATGAGTCGGACAATGAAGGATTCACAATGACTGAGTTCAGGAATTCTTCATATAGAAAATCTGTCTTGGCCTAGGTGGCTTCATCAGCATGGGGCTGTCAGTTCTGTTTGGACTAAATTAAGGAACCTTTGTCCTACAACTGTTATCCACCAGTGAACACATGTACACTCTTGCATACATGGATTTTAAACCTTAAACACTGCAGGCATTTTAAAATGTGAAAATATTAAACTTTAAATGAACTTTTTCCATCATCTGATGAGCAGTAGTGCATTTTAGTTTTGCGCTGCCCTAGGCAAGACTAAAATCTGGTGCCCCCCATCTAAATTTTGTTCCACCTCTTCCTGTTTAAGATCCACACCATCACCTGTAAACTCTGCCCCTTCTTCTTTAGGCTCCACCTCTTTCTATTTGATTGCTACCTCTTCCTATTAGAGCTCCATCTCAGGAATTGGTCAGACTGTGGACATGATACAGGGGATGGTTAAAGGCTACAGACATGATACAGGAGAAGGTCAGAGACTGCCGATAGGATACAGGAGCAGGTCAGGAACTGCCGATAGGATACAGGAGCAGGTCAGGAACTGCCGATAGGATACAGGAGCAGGTCAGGAACTGCCGATAGGATACAGGAGCAGGTCAGGAACTGCCGATAGGATACAGGAGCAGGTCAGGAACTGCCGATAGGATACAGGAGCAGGTCAGGAACTGCCGATAGGATACAGGAGCAGGTCAGGAACTGCCGATAGGATACAGGAGCAGGTCAGGAACTGCCGATAGGATACAGGAGCAGGTCAGGAACTGCCGATAGGATACAGGAGCAGGTCAGGAACTGCCGATAGGATACAGGAGCAGGTCAGGAACTGCCGATAGGATACAGGAGCAGGTCAGGAACTGCCGATAGGATACAGGAGCAGGTCAGGAACTGCGGACAGGATATTTGCACTGTAGATGACTTGATGAAGTCACACATCACAGTGGAGTCCAAGGAAAGCAGTCCTAGCTGTGATTCATTACATCACTGCCATCCCCCCGCATCCATTACATCACTGCGGTCCCCCCGCCTGAGCACAGCCAAAATGTTTGGAACACGCCTGCACTGCAGGATGATGGATGTGGACGAACCTCGTTCGTCTGTTAATTGATGCTCTTTTGCCTCTACCATGTTATTTCTTTCTATCATTTTTGAGGTTTTTCTAAAACATTGTACCCTTAGCACCATCACTGGTCAGGTGTTTTTGCTTTCCATTCTTTCAACATCTTGCTAATCCTTTACAGATTTGTAAACTTATACAAGGGGTTACATATACTGTTCCCCCTGTTAGGCCTACAATTCAACCGTGGGAGTTAAAGCCTAAACATTTTTTAACTTAATGATTACCCTGTACATCATTGTGATGCCAAATATGCATTGGGGCAGGCACTTGTGCACACACAGACTAGAGTTTCACAGTCTGGAAGACATTGCACTGACATACATTAGTGCCTAAGTGAGCACTTGTGTTGTGTGAGTGATTTTTTGATGGCTTTTGTTTTTAACTTTAAATAAATTGGTTACGATGTGATGGCCTTTTTCCTCTCATCCATTTATGAGTGTTATCCTGAGACCTCTAGAGGAGTGGTTCCTGTATTGACAGAGGTATATTTACAAAGTTAATATAATGGCCTGCTATGACATACTTATTAGTTTAAGACCTCATTTTGGATGGGTAACTCTGCCTATGGGGACAGTAGTAGGTCTGTGGGGAAACCAGGAGGTAACACCTTCTCGGTGTGGAGTACCAATTTGAAATTGAAACATTGAGCTCATCTGAAGTGCTTACTACTATTTTGCAACATGAGCTGCCCTTTGAATTTAGGCATGAGACAGTTTTACTCTGTGAGAGTTTTAGAATTTCTTAATAGAGTTCATTTTTTCTCGCCTAATGTCTATGCACTTTGTATGTTGGAAATTTTATGAACTCACTTGGACTTTCTTTTCACTTACTGACTTTTTACTGTATGGGGATTTTGAGTATATATTTATCAGATATACATTATATTGCCAGAAGTATTGGGATGTCTGCCTTGACACGCACATGATCTTTTAATGGCATCCTAGTCTTCGTCCGCAGGGTTCAATACTGGGCTGGCCCACTCTTTGCAGCTATAACAGCTTCAGCTCTTCTGGGAAGGCTGTCCACAAGGTTTGGGAGCGTGCATTTGTGAGGTCAGGTACTGATGTCGGACGAGAAGGCCTGGCTCGCAGTCTCTGTTCTAATCCATCCCAAAAGTGTTCTATTGCATTGAGGTCAGGGCTCTGTGCAGGCCAGTCAAGTCTCCCCACCCCAAACTTGCTCATCTATGTCTTTATGGACCTTGCTTTGTGCACTGGTGCGCAGTTATGTTGGAACAGGAAGGGGCCATTCCCAAACTGTTCCCACAAAGTTGGGAGCATGAAATTGTCCAAAATGTCTTGGTATGCTGACACCTTAAGAGTTCCCATCACTGGAACTAAGGGGCCAAGCCCAAACCCTGAAAAACAACCCCACACCATAATCCCCCCCTCCACCAAACTTTACACTTGGAACAATGCAGTCAGGCAAGTAACGTTCTCCTGGCAGCCGCCAAACCCAGACACGTCAAGCATATTGCCAGACAGAGAAATGTGATTCGTCACTCTAGAGAACACGTCTCCACTACTCTACAGCCCACTTGGGGCGTGCTTTGCATCACTGCATCCGACGCTCTGCATTGCACTTGGTGATGTAAGGCTTGGATGCAGCTGCTCAGCCATGGAAACCCATTCCAAGAAGCTCTCTACGCACTGTTGTAGTAAACTGAAGGCCACACGAAGTTTGGAGGTGTTTAGCTATTGACTCTGCAGAAAGTTGGCTTCAGCATGTGCTGACCCCGCTCTGTCATTTTACGTGGCCTACAACTTCGTGGCTGAGTTGCTGTCGTTCTCGGTTGCTTCCACTTTGTTATAATACCACTAACAGTTGACTGTGGAATATTTAGTAGCAAGGACATTTCACGGATGGACTTATTGCACAGGTGGCAATTTATCACGGCACCACGCTTGAATTCAC
This sequence comes from Staurois parvus, assembly GCF_062004578.1. Taxonomy (NCBI): domain Eukaryota; kingdom Metazoa; phylum Chordata; class Amphibia; order Anura; family Ranidae; genus Staurois; species Staurois parvus. Next base: position 2,845,956 of record NW_028318082.1, read on the forward strand.
TGAGCTTTTGAGTGACCCATTTTGTTCACATACAGGTAAAACTCGAAAAATTAGAATATCGTGCAAAAGTTAATTTATTTCAGTAATGGAACTTAAAAGGTGAAACTAATATATGAGACTCATTACATGCAAAGCAAGATAGTTCAAGCCGTAATTTGTCATAATTGTGATCATTATGGCTTACAGCTCATGAAAACCCCAAATCCACAATCTCAGAAAATTAGAATATTGTGAAAAGGTGCAATATTCTCGGCTCAGTGTCCCACTCTAATCAGCTAATTAAGCCATAACACCTGCAAGGGGTTCCTGAGCCTTTAAATGGTCTCAGTCTGGTTCAGTAGGAAACACAATCATGGAAAAGACTGCTGACCTGACAGTTATGGAGGGTGTCAATGATGGTTTTCTGCACAAGGAGGGAAAGCCTCAAAAGGTAATTGCAAAAGAAGTTAGATGTTCCCAAAGTTCCTTATCAAAGCACATTAATAGAAAGTTATGTGGACGGGAAAAGTGTGGAAGAACAAGGTGCACAAGCAGCAGGGATGACCGCAACCTGGAGAGGATTGTCAGGAAAAGGCCATTCAAAAGTGTTGGGGACTTTCACAAGGAGTGGACTGAGGCTGGAGTCAGTGCATCAAGAGCCACCACAAACAGACGGATCCTGGACATGGGCTTCAAATGTCGTATATTCCTCTTGTCAAGCGTCTTACCTGGGCTAAAGAAAAACAGACTTGGTTTGTTGCTCAGTGGTCCAAAGTCCTCTTTTCTGATGAGAGCAACTTTCGCATCTCATTTGGAAATCAAGGACCCAGAGTATGGAGGAAGAATGGAGAGGTACACACTGCAAGATGCTTGAAGTCCAGTGTGAAGTTTCCAGAGTCTGTGTTGATTTGGGGAGCCATATCATCTGCTGGTGTTGGTCCACTGTGCTTCATTAAGTCCAGGGTCAACGCAGCTGTCTACCAGGAGATTTTGTAGCACTTCATGCTTCCTTCCGCAGACTAGCTTTATGGGGATGCTGACTTCATTTTCCAGCAGGACTTGGCACCTGCCCACACTGCCAAAAGCACAAAAACCTGGTTCAATGACCGTGGGATTACTGTGCTTGATTGGCCAGCAAACTCACCTGACCTGAACCCCATAGAGAATCTATGGGGCATTGCCAAGAGAAAGATGAGACATGAGACTGAACAATGCAGAAGAGCTGAAGGCCGCTATTGAAGCATCCTGGTCTTTCATAACACCTCAGCAGTGCCACAGGCTGATGGCTTCCATGCCACGCCACATTGAAGCAGTAATTGCTGCAAAAGGGGCCCAAACCAAGTACTGAGTACATATGCATTCTTATACTTTTCAGAGGTCTGATATTCTATGTGCAATCCTTGTTTTATTGATTGCATGTAATATTCTAATTTTCTGAGATTGTGGATTTGGGGTTTTAATGAGCTGTAAGCCATAGTCCTCACAATTATGACAAATCACGGCTTGAACTATCTTGCTTTGCATGTAATGAGTCTCTCTCATATATTAGTTTCACCTTTTAAGTTTCATTACTGAAATAAATGAACTTTTGCACGATATTCTAATTTTTCGAGTTTCACCTGTATGTTTGTAGAAGCAGTCTGCATGCCTAGGTGCTTGATTTTATACACCTGTAGCCATGGAGGTGATTGGAACACCTGAATCCAATGATTTGTTGGGGTGTCCCAATACTTTTGGCAATATAGTGTATTTTGCACTAAGGTTGTTGTGTGTTGTTGGTTGGTTGGTTGGTTGGTTGTTTTTTGTGCTGTATTGTATCAATCTACTTACAGTAGATCTCTTACAAAGCCCAACTCTTAGAAAACTAAAAGTCCTCCTTTGCAGTGGGGCTGTGCCTGCACTGTAAGGGTTAACTAATAGTTTCTGTCTATGGCACAGGTGTCAAACCGGCGGCCCTCCTGCTGTTGCAGAACTGCAAATCTCATGAGGTATTTCAAGGTTGCAAGTTAAGAGCATGACTGTTAGAGGCATGATGGGACTTGTAGTTCTGCAACAGCTGGAGTGTTATCAGTTTGACTCCCCTGGTCTTGGGGATAGGTAACAGTCTTACCTGGTCCTCTGCTTCCCTGGCAGACGGTGCTCCCCTACACTCCAGCAGTGGATGGATGGTCTTTTGGTGCCCTCACATCCAATGCAGGGCTTTGGTCCTTGTATTGGGCTTGATGTCTGAGACATCAGATGGCTGAATTGCAGGAGGCTGCATGGAGCAGCCTTGCATCTCTGAAAAGCCTGAAAGAGAGTAGGATTAGGTAAGTAAAACTGTCTTACGTGGTACCCCTAGACTTAAACACACAGTTATCCCTTGCAGTGTGGATGCAGTCCCATTGCAAGAGAGGAATTTTAGTTTACTCAGAATTTTGCTTTACCCACTTCTCTACCGGCATGTTTTACTCAAAATTACTTTAAACCCCCTAACAGGTGTATATTTTCTGAAAGCTGAGGCCCTGTAGAATAAAGTGGTGGCATTTGCAATCTTTTACGTCACATGATATTTGTGCAACTGTTTATCAAATGTATATTTTCAAGAAAGAGTACACTAAAATGAATTTTAGTGCCAACAAGCAATATACAATGCCCGATTTTTATTTTTTATTTAAAGAAAAAAAGATGGGGTTGTGTTGAGTAAAGAGATACCAAGCATATCAAGCCTTAAAATTGAGTGTGTCTGTGAAATTGCAAAAAAACTATGGTACCCCAAATTCTCATTAGACAACACTTTATCAGTTTATAGTTAATCAAGAACTATGGCCCTATGATTATTACATGTGTAACGCGTGACACAATTTGTTTACATACATGCACGTGCTTGCTCTACATGCTCTTTTGCATTTGATGTGTACGAAAGCAATGTGGTTGCCTTTAAATTTACTGAAGCGCACAAAACTGAGGCATTTCACCATGATTTCAGACTCCCTGAAGGAGCAGGAGAGCCTAAGAACTGCTGAGGTGGGGGGGATGGAATGTTAGATTTAGCTTTTAGAGTCCTCAATTTAAAGCTAAACCTAATCTGGATGGATGGAGAAATTAGTACCATGCTCATAGCTGTAGCACTTGTGAGCTTGTTTTGAGTGAACACGCTTTAAATTGCGTATGCCCTTGGAATGGCACCAATTTATGCCATTTAAAATTCTCCATAGGCGATGGTTTAAACGCCCTTATAGGTTACCAGTTTAGAGTTTTAACAGGAGGTCGGGTGCTAGAATTATTGCTCTTGCTCTGACACTCGCAGCAATACCTCACAATTGTGGTGTGATCACTGTTTACATCTGCATGCGGGACCTACATATGCAAACACATTTGTGTAAGCATGGGGCCGGGAGTGCTTTAAATTTATTTTAACAAAACATTTTTTTTCACGGTCTCTGTAATTTTAATTAACTTTATTGCCATTACAAGGGATGAGCAACATTCCTTGTGACAGCATGGGTTGTGACAGATCCTCTTTATGGAGAGATCTGGGGTCTATTAGACCCCAAATCTCTCTTTTGGCCTTCAGTGCAGTTGATCAGACAAAGATCGATCTGATCGGCTGCTTTCCTGGCCGGCAACGGCCAGGTAAACAAAGAGCCGAAACCGGAAGTGATTAAATCCTTGTCGTACGGGTAGGGACCTCCTGCTGCCGCCTGCAGAAGTGACTTCTGCCTACAAGAGAATTGCCGGTTGCACCTTGTATGGAGTAGGGATCTCAACAACTGGTTTGGTAGATTCCAGCCGCCTCCTGTCATGCAATCTAAATCAAATAAGGACTGGGAGCAAAGTGCATTAGTAAAAAATGTTAATCAAAATGTTTCCTTACATATGCAGTGAACTGAAAAATTAGGAGTGTGCCTTTTGGGTGTCCCCACCATTCCTGAATTTCAAATGTCAACTTGTTCATATTTTTTTCATTTCATTGTATCATGTAAGGAAACTTTTTTTTGACTAAAATGTTCTACTGTTGAACTCTGCTCCTGGTATTCTTTTGCTTTGGATTATATGAGGGGTGTTCAAGTCAAACTGGGACTTTTAATTTTACAGGTGTAAAAAGGAATGGTAGCAATGCAATAGTAAGTGGCAAGTGTGTCCTATTACTGATGGGCAGCGCACATGTCGCAGGCCATTCCAGAGACCGTTACTCAAGATAGCAGACAACAGTGTTTGTGCATGCATGGAACAGCATGTGGTGATAATGTTTCTTGTGAACGAAGGCGTAAAACTATCGGATATCTGCAGAAGACTTCAAGCACATGCAGCACAGTGGCTAAATGGTTAGCACTTACGCCTGGCGGTACTAGGGTCGTTGGTTTGAATCCCAACTATGGCACCACTTTCCTGGAGTTTGCATGTTCTCCCTGTGCCTGCGTGTGTTTCCTCTGGGTACTCCAGTTTCCTCCCACACGCCGAAGACATGCTGGTGGGTTAATTAGATCCTGTTTAAATTGGCTCTAGTATGTGTATGTATGAGTGTAAGTTAGGGACTTTAGATTGTACACCCCCTGAGAGGGACTGATGTGAATGTACAATATATATGTAAAGCACTGCGCACATTGACGGCGCTATGCAAGTACCTGTAATAAATAAGCACAATACAGTGATGAGACACTCCCAGCCCACAGCAGTCATTCCTGTGAACATTCAGCACATGGAATGCCTGATCCTGGATGATCAACGCATAACCTGTCGTGAAATTGCACAAGAGACAAATCTTTCTGTGGGAACAGTGAACACCATGATGATGAAGTGAAGCAGGCTGTCCTAGGATGGTTCAGATGAACTGACAAATCTTTCTATGCCGACGCTTTCTAGGCATTAAAGTGGTTGTGAATGCAAATATAAAAACAATTTACTTTTTGCAATAAATGAATACGTTTTAATGTAAACATGCATACAACTGTGAGTGTACTTCAGAAAAATGCTCCTTTAGCTTGTCTCGGCCCTCCAAAAACTGCTGGTCTGTGGGTGTTGCTTAGGATCAGAGAATAGTAGGTGGAGATATGTCACACAATCCCTCAGTTAGTTATACGCACCTTCCAGGCTCGGCTCATGAACGTCGCAGCTATCTGACATCTCTATGCCTGAGAGCCTGTCTCGTGAGTGCATTCAGGGGAATACACAGGAGCCAGTGACTGTCAGTTCTGCTTACAGCACAGGATCTGTGCTAATCAGGAGAAAGCTGGTAGGAAGGGGTTAATGGTAAAATCCTAGGAATCCTACAGCCTAAAGTGACAAAGTGGATCAGGAAACATTCTCATGTAAAACTCTAAACCGCAATTCACAAGCTAGGTGCTGTGAATAGAGCAGGTCAATAATCGGCTGTCAGCAGACTTGTCTAGATAACTACAGCATTACTGAAGTGATGCCAATCTATGTCATAAGTCACTGGTGCGGGTTCTGATCTTGTGAAAGCAGAGACCAGAAGGGAGAGGAGACCAGAAGGGAGAGGACACCCGCTCCCCCACCCCTTTGCAGAGTATTACACGGAGGCTCATACTGGTCTTGTCTTCAGCACAGCCTGTCACTCACAGGAGAAGGGGAGTGGTGACACCATTTTTCTACTTGTCGGATTTATTCTGTTTAGAAGAGCAGGGGAAATTTCTGGATAAGGGGATTGCTTCAAGATACCAAACTAAACTCAAATGCTTAGTAAAGGGTAAAATCTATTCAACTGTAGGATTAGATTGATTAGTGTTTTTTAGGTTTACAACCACTTTAAACGCTGGGATAAGTGTATAAATGTAGCAGGGGAGTATGTCAAGAATCAATGCAGTTTTCACTCCTTGAAATGTGTTCTTTTTTTCTATAAACTCAGAAGTCCCAGTTTGACTTGAACACCCCTTGATATATCAAATAGAGATCACACAGAAAATTGCACTCTTCTACTCATTTGGAGGGCACAGCAGTCCTGTCTGTTAGCTGCCTGTTGTAGGAGTAATCTGTGGAGCTGATTTCCTTTTCCTTTTTCTGGTCCTGTGGTCAGTGCAGTCTGCGGTCTGCGGCTTGACAGGTCCCTCTTGTTTGTTTTGTTTTTTTTTTCTCCCCCTTGTCCCCTCTGGAGATTGCAAAGACCATACTTTTATTAATGTTTTTTATGATAATTTACCTTTTTAAAAAAGCACAGTAATTTTGCCTTTTTTTTTTTTTTGGCTGTCTTAATTTACCTCTGCTGTTTTTCTCTTGGTCAGAAACCTGCCACGGTTCTTCCTTTATCTCAACAAAAAACTCCTTTAGGGAGAGCTAAGCAAGCACCTGTGTTGGCTAAAATTCAAAGCCCAGTAAAAACAGCTCGGCAAGCAGATGAGAGCTCTGAGGAGGAGTCAGACAGTGATGAAGAGTCAGCTGCTAAGGTATCTAAAGGAAGATTCCTTTTATGTGTACATAATTACTGTTCCCACATAGACAAATGGCACAATCCAACTTCAGAACAATATTCTTTTTAAAGACTTCTAAAATGAGTACTCTTACTTTCTGCACGTTTATTCTTATGGGTATTGTGCAACAAGGAAAGACCATGGGAAAAATTCCCAGCAAACATCCTTATATTGGGTCAAAAGGGGATTGCTGAAAAGTCTAGCAGTTCACTGTATATTAAATCGCATAAAAAAATAAGATGCACATCCACTGGCATTGAAATCAGTACATGGCCTATGCTAAACAGTAACCCATAGACATATAACATTTGTACATGTGTTATACTGCAAGCTCTTAACGAAAATGCTTTTCTTTCTCATCCATTGAGGAACACGGGTAACTTTCAGGTAATACTGCTGCCTACAAAATAATTGTAGGATAACTATGATCCAGCATGCTATATCAAGCACATGAATAGCAACAGGCAATGCCCTTTAAAGGAATCCAAGTAAAGGATTTTATGAGTACAAAAATCCTATTTTCTCTCTCTTTAGATCAGCTGAGTATAACCCCTCCTTCTACCAGCATGCCTTCATTTTCTGCTAGTGTCCTAGAGTATGCATTTCATTTTTTTTCAGCTCTGCTGTCTAAAAGACTGACCTCTTTTTACTAGTGCCATTTTTCTCAATTTTTTTTTCTTCATCAAGACATTATTATTCTTATTATACATGATTTATATAGTGCCAGCAGTTTGCGCAGCACTTTACTATATAAAGGGAGACAATACAGCAACGACACAGTTCAATACAAGAGGGTTAGGAGGGTCCTGCTCCTTGGGGCTTAAGAGGGAGGGGCTGGTGGTATAAAAGGTAATAACTGTGAGGGATGAACTGATAGGAGAAATAGAAGATTTGGTTATTAGTTGAAGGCAGGATAGGCTTTCCTGAAGAGAGGTTTTCAGAGATCGCCTAAAAGTGGACAGAGTAGGCGATAGTCTGATAGATTGGGGTAGAGAGTTCCAGAGGATGGGGGAGGCTCTGGAGAAGTCCTGGAGACAAGCATGCTAAGAGGAGACAAGGGAGCTAGAGAGCAGGAGGTCGTGGGAGCAGCGGAGAGGACGGTTTGGGTGATATTTGGAGACAAGATTGGTGATGTAATTTGGGGCAGAGTTATAAATGGCTTTATGTTATTGTTTTGATTTTTATTAGTTGGTCAATGGGAAGCCAGTGGAGGGACTGGCAGAGAGGGATGGCAGATATGGAACAGTTGGTAAGGTGGAGGAGTCTGGCAGCATTCATGATAGACTGAAGAGGGGATAGCCTGCAATTAGGTAGGCCAATGAGGAGAGAGTTACAATAGTCAAGGCGAGAGATAACAAGGGAGTGAATAGTTGCTTAGTTGTTTCAGTAGTTAAAAACGGGCGTATCTTGGAGATGTTGCGGAAGTTGAAGTCTACAAGATTTGGACTGTGATTGGATTTGGGGCTGAAAGGATTGATTGGAGTTCAGGGTTACACCTAGTACCCTGGCATGAGGGTCGTATGGTTGTAATATTGATCTTGATGGAGAAGTCAGGGGAGGGGGCACGGGCTGGATGGAATAGTATGAGCTCAATTTTAGAATAATTTAGTTTGAGGAAGTGGAGTGACATCCATGCTGATATGTCACTTAGTAGGTTAGCAATGCGCAAGGAGACTGAATGAGTGAGGTAAGGCTATCTTCTGATATTGCAACTAGAGCTGGTCTCTGACTGCAGCTACCTGGCACAGCTGTCCTTGGTCTGGCTTTTGGAGTGTCACATCCAAACTCTACTAGACTGGACATTGCAGGAAGAAGTTCAGCACAGGGTTCTTCGAGTGCTTTACAGACTCCGTTCTTATCTGTTTGCCGTGGAGAACTAACCAGGTCCAAAGCCGCTGGCATGGTCTCGGCCGGCATTTACCCTGTCTCTGAATCTTTCTGTGATTAGGTCTGTCAGGTCAAGCACTGGGTGCTACGTAGTTTACATTGGTCATTCAACACCCTAATATACCCTGCTTCCTGCCGCTTTCCACCACGGAAGGGGTTAACACTAGGACTGAGCGCTAACATCAGTTAGTCTGTGGAGTGTTGTACACTGTTTACCCACTGCTCCTTCTGCCTGAAAACAGCCACATGGAATTCTGTTCCTGCTGCCCGCCTGCAGTGCTTTGGATCACTTCTGTCCACCCAACCATCATTGGCTACCATGTGTTTGGTTTTGTGAGAACCTGAGGTCTGTGTCGCACCCTGAGCCTCCCAATGTCATAACACTACACCTTTTGTAACATGTCTGATTATAGACCCAGAGGGCAGTTCTGCAACAGGTGCCCCCAGCTCACATACTCCTATGGAGGCTACAATGTCTCCATCTTATACTGTGTTGCTTCAGGATTTGCCAGACGAGCTTATCCTAGAAGAGTCAGTATTCTGCAGTTCCTCTCAAATTAAAAGACCATTTCTAAAACACAAGGATCATCCAGTGCTGTTTCAAGTCAAAGACTGCTTTTTCACCCTCTGTTCAAACTCCTCTACAGAGACCCCCTGACAAGCTGTTTGCTTCCCTAAATGCTTAATAGCTTTGTATAATAAGAGGATTGTAGAAAAAGAGGATTATGTACAAAAATGGGCTATCCCCACTGTGGACCCAACAGTGTCCTGCCTTTAACCAAAGCGGCCCCAGTAGAAAATGCACCTATCTTTAAGGACTCAATTGATAAGTGGTTTGAAGCCATTTCTAGAGCACTGTTCTCTATGATGGGTCCCGCTCTTTGCCCCATTTTAACTTTGACTTTACTTTGCCAGACCATGGCTGGTTAAAACACCTTAAAGCAGACGTAAACCTGCCACAACAGGAGCGTTTTGCCGTAATGTGCTAGTATGCAAAGCATATTGGTACACATGAGTACATATTAGTACATTGTGGCACACTAACAGTACTTTGCAAATGATCCCTTCTTGCACTGCAATGTCAGCACTTCCATCATCTTCATCAATGGCACTTCTGTGTTCTCCTGGTCTTTTTTATGTTCATAGTCTCACCTTATAGGGCCAGATTGAAATGATGTAACATTTATGTATGCGCCTAGGAATATTACTTCCTCTTAGGCACACCACTGTTCTGAGATGGTGTATTGAGCTGCATATACATGGCTCAGTGTACACAAACGCTGACAGGCAATTATGACAGGAGAGACTGCAATCCATAAAAACTTGGAAAAACACTCTGGATAAAGCGCACAGATGTGTCCCAAAGGAAAAAAGTGAAATAGTGAATAGTGTCAACAATAATTATTGGTTAAAAACTCACTGCTGCCTTGGTAAAAACACGTTTGTGAAGAGTATAGGCAGGAGCCAGGCACTGTGTAGTTTTTTGGTCATATAAAACACCTTATGTACATGTTTCGCGTGCATGTACTTTTTCAAGTCCTTTCTCTCTCTCTCTCTCCCTCTCTCCACTCCCACCCCCCCCCCCCCCTTTTGCTTTTCATTTTTATGATGTTAAAACCTTGGAAGTGTACTTCCCGCAAGGTCTGTCTTGGAAAGCACACTTCACTTGGGGTGAATCTCAGGGCTTTCACACCAGGAGTCCTCTACTTTCTATAAATAGGTCAAGACAGCGGTTTTACTCTGCATCAAAGGTTAGGTTTCATCCCTTTCTTTCTTGTATCAGATTTAAAAAGGGCACTCCATTATTAAAGCGTATCTCCACCCTCCCCACCACTCCATTCTTTTTTTTTTCCAGACCATTTCAAACTTTGTGGATTATAACTCTTTCGGATACTCACCCGGTGGATCTAGTGATGTCCTGTAAAAGCCTCACAGAATTCTACCCACTGGTCGGTCGCACGCCACCACCTACTTACGTGATGTCATCTGGAGGCCCGTGTGCTCTTTCAGGTACAGCCACTGGGCTTCCCAATAATGCACCGCTGGGCCCACCCCTCTTCCTTTCTCACTGAAGGACTGTCTCCTGGGATATGTGACCTGCATATCCGTAGAGGTGCAGGGGGCATAATGCATGTCATTTGCCTAGGTGAATGATGTGCATGGGGGGCGGGCCTGACATTTTTTAACCCCCCCCCCCCCCCCAAAAAAAAGTGAGTTCAGTATACGGAGGAGGGAACCTAAATTTGAGGTTGAAAATTCGCTTTAAGACCTTTTGTACAAAAAGTTTCCAATGTTCTTTCCCTTATGACTCCATTAGCTATGAATGTGGTTCTCTCTGTGCAACAGAAACCACCACTTGAACCCATTGGAAACTTTCTTCTCTGTACTTTCACCTACGAGGTGGTATTCCTTGTAGTCATCACTTCTGCAAGATGAGTGTCTAAAATGATGGCCTTATCTTGCAAGGGATATTTCGGGCTTGCATTGGAACATGGTGTTGGCCCAGGGCTTCAGAACTTAACCTCAACCAGAAGATTGTTACTTCCTACCACAGTAGTGTACCAACATAATTTTCTTTCATTGTCTAAATGTAGCTTAGCCAATGATTTTTTTTTTTTCCCCCAGAAAGACTTATTCCCTCTTTTTAATTATGGATGGTCCCTGTATGGGTGCACTGGCTTTCTTGTTCTACTATCTTTAGGTGGCCCAGACAGACCATCATTTTAAGCTTATGGTCTCTTATTCAGGCAGTTCCTTGAGCTGAAGGTTGTTGTCAGTATTTGCTGTGTTGCCCACCCCTCAGTTGGACTGCTTATAGACATCCCAAAGTTAAAGGACTTCCTGTGTATCTCAATGGATGAGAAAGGAAATATTATTTTTGTACTTGTGTATGAACGGACTTCACAAAAAGCATTTTACAACAAGTCCCACCCTTGGTAAACTGTGCACTAAAATGTTAGTATTTTATACTGTAAATATGTAATGGTGTTTCTTAAAAATGTACACTAGTATTTTCATTTCTTTAAATTATAAAATTCTGTTTGTGCACTTGATTAGAAACCAACAGCTGTTCAGTCTTCTCAGCCAAAAACACCCTCAGGGGAAGCCAAACAGACCACTTTAAAGGCTACATTGAAGACCCCTTTAAAAATCGCGCAATCAGTTAGCGAGAGCTCAGAAGAGGAGTCTGACAGTGATGAGGAAACAGTTGCTAAGGTATTTTAAAGGAATTTGCATTCACCGTTTCTGAGCATGCCTATACTAAATAATAAAATTTGAAAGAAGCCCCCTTTTCCCCCGTACTTGTGTAAACAGCAAATTCACATGTCCGTCCTGCACGCATGCGAAAACATTGATAGCGCCACACGTGAGGTATCACCACGAACGTCCGATCAAAAGCATTAATTCTAGTACCAGACCTTGTTTAAATCTAGTGTGGTAACCTGTAAAGGCTTTAAAAGTGTCGCCTATGGATAATTTCATGTACCATAGTTTGTCACCGTTTCCCGGGCTTGCACAGTTTTAAAGTGTGACATGCTTGGTATCTATTTACTCAGTGTAACATCATCCTTTTTTATAATTTTGCTAAAAAAAAAAAGTAATTTTGTATTTGTGCGCACTAAAACTCCTGTATATTTTCCCCAAAAAATTGCGCTTGAAAAACCACTGCGCAAATACCGCATGATATGAAAAAGAATAAAAATTTGCAACGCCCACCATTTTTTATTCTCTAGGGCCTCTGCTTAAAAAAAATATGCTTGGGGTTCTAAGTAATTTTCTAGCAAAAAAAAATTTAGATTTTCACACACAGTATGGAAGAAGTGTCAGAATTGGCAGGGAGCTAACCTTAGTTAACATTTTACACGCCTAAATTCGAATTCTCATCTTGATTATGCTGTTGCTTCTCTTTTGACCAGAAATCTGCTACAGCTCTTCAGTCAACACAGCAAAAATCTCCTGGTGGGGGCCCTAAACAGACAGCTGTGTTGGCCAAGTCAAAGATCTCACAGCCAAACCGTGAAAGCTCGTCGGAGGAGTCTGACAGTGATGAGGAAGCAGCTGCTAAGGTATTGAGGGGTATTTTTCTTTATTTCAGTGTTTTTATACAGGTATTTGCTTTGACCTTTCTGAATTCCTATATATTGACAGATTATACCAGAGTCTTTATATACCAGCAGTATTGATACATTTTGACCATGTTGTTTTGTTTTTTTTATAAAGACCACTTCGTCAGTTCAGGTCAAGATGTCCACTCCCTCTTCTGCTCTGACTGTTAAGCGGCCTCTTTCCATTCAGGTTCCAGATTCTGATGCTGATTCAGAAAGCAGTGAATCTTCTGATACAGAGCATAAGCAGGTATTTAAAAAAAAAAGTAGTATGAACTGTCCAATATCTTCTACACAGCAGAAATCAGACTGTGGGGAGATCACCAATCAGGTTCTGTTTCTTTGCACATTTTTCTCAGTCTTGAATATTTTAGCTGGTGAGAGAAGGGGTTGAGGAGAAGAGTCCTACAGGGTGATACATGGACAAATACGAAGTTATCCTTTTTGGTTACACAGTGTGGGAGCAGTGTACTATCGTAAAAGAATTACAATTAATTATGATTATAAAGCAGTTTTCAGTTTGCACACTTGTATTTCATTTGGACATTTGCCATAGCTATAGGCTGCAGATCTGCATTAAGATTTTATTTATTTATTTATAGCGTTCTAAAAGCACTGCGCCGGTTAAAGTTACTGAAGGGACACCTACCGTAGTTGGTAAGCTGGTAACCAAACCTGCTGCAGCAGATGCCTCAGACAGCAGTGACTCTGATGATGAAGAAAAAGCTCAGGTATAGCCTACTTTCTGCCAACTCAGTAGCCTAGTCATTTGGTTAATAACCACAGAAATATATAATAAAACTATTTTATTTTGGTTTTCCTATAGCCTAAGCCTTCAGCTGTGTCAAGTGGAGTAAAGGGAAAACAGACAGTTTCCACTTCTTTGAAACCAGATGACCGCTCAGAAGAAAGTGAATCTGAAAGTGATAAAGAGCCTGTAAAACTGGTATGCGACAACAAATATTGCCCTTTTTGTATCTTTGGCACTTTATTTTAACCAGTCCTCCACGGAGCCAATTCTGACATTTCTTTCCTACATATATAAATCAGTATTTTTTGCTAGAATTACTTAGAACTCCCAAACCTATCTCTATCAGGGATGTTGACTGGATATCGCCCGACACCCGGGACATGTAGTTCCGGGCGCCGGGCAGGTAGTATTCTTCCAACCTTGCTGCGGGAAAGTGGAAGTATTTGGACGGCAGCATTGCCGCCGATTGCTTCCACTCATGTCTTCTTCCCTCCCTTTCTTGTCCTGACCTGGAAGTGATGTTATGATGTCACTTCCTGCTCCCCGTTGACAGATTCGAGGCCAGGAAAGAATGTAATGCAGTACAATGTGCATTGCATTACATTCAGTGGAGCACAGGGGAGACATCCAGGGTCTTTTTAGGCTTCGGATGTCTCAATAAAAAGAACCTGTCACCAAAAATCATCACATAGGGACTGAAAACATTTTTTTTTTTATTGTTAAAATGAAAGTTACACCTAAGCACATAACGCGCCCCCCCCCCCCCTATATATGCACGAACAAATGTAAAGGCACACGCTGGAGTGCCTGCATGTGAAAACGTTGATTGCGATACACATGTCACCATGCATGCTAGAATGAGAGCAGTAATTCTAGCCAAAGACCTCCTCCATAAAACTATACTGATGGCCTAAGGGGCTTTAAAAGTGTCGCCTATAGAAAATATAGGGTACTGAAGTTTGTTGCCATTTCAAAAGGGTAACTTTAGTGTTTTTTTTTTTTTGTTTTTTGTTTTTTTTGTTCTCTAAGATTAACTTACTTTTTTTTTTTTTTACTGATTGCAGTAATATCATGCAACATAAAAACTTGTAACTACCACTATTTTATTCTCTAGGGTTTCTGCTTTCAGAAAACATCATGTTTGGGGGTTTTATATAATCTTCAGGCCTAAAATATGTTTTTAAACTTGCAAAAAAATGCAAGAAAGGCTCTGGCAGCAAAAGGGATAAAGGATAAGCCTGACACTCCCCTTCCCTTATGAGCACTCAATCAGTGCTCATTACACTGCAAGGTCTTTCTTCTCCCTGCTAGTTCCCGGAGACAGGCAGGGGAGGAGAAGATAAACAATGCAATGTTAAAATTATTACATGTTTAGGTTACCAGAAAGCCCCTTTTGTTCTTAAAAGCTCCAGACATTCCTAAAATCACCTCTGATTTATTGTTTTGGTTAAAAACTTTTTTTTTTTTTTTTTTATCTGGACAAGTAGATTGTCATGAGGGACAACTACAGTGGGACACAGATTTTAGTCCGTGGACAAGTTGTTTTTTTTGTTTTTTTTTTAATTTCCACATCCCTGATATATATTTTTAGCAGAGGCCCTAGAGAATAAAATGGAGGCTGTTGCAATTTTTTATGTCACGCGGTATTTGTGCAGCAGTTTTTCAAATGCATTTTTTTGGGAAAAAATACACTTAAATTTATTCTATTTCACACAAACACTATATAATACCTATATTTCTTTTGTTTTTGTTACAATATAAAAAATGTTACACCAACTAAATAGATACCTAATATGTCACGCTATAATATTGCGTATGTCTGTGGAGCTGCACCAAACTATGGTACCTAAAAATCTCCTTTGATGACACTTTAAAAGCCCTTACAGGTTACCAGTTTAGAGATACACAGGAGGTCTGGAGCTAAAATGAATGCACTCTGACGTTCATTTCATGACAATACCTCACAAGTGAGGTATGATTACTGCTTACATATGTGTGTGGGACTTGCGCTTGCACATAGGCACGGGGGGAGGGGCAATATAATTTTTTTCTTCTAAATTTTTATTTTATTTGAAACTGTTTACACTGCCTCTTTATTTATTTTCAACTTTATTGCTTTCATAAGGGATGAACCACATCCCTTGTGAAAGCATGGGCCATGACAGACCCCAAATCTCTCCGTAAAGAAGACCTATTAGACCCCAGATCTCTCTCTGGTCTCCAGTGCAGCCGATCAGGCACAGATCAGTCTGATCAGCTGCTTACCTGGCCATTAACTGTTTCCGGGGTCGCCGAGAGGGAGGACTAATTGTCAGTTCCTCTCTTTGTCTAGTGCCGCGGTCGCAGTGGTTCTGAGCTCTACCATCACAGGAGAAGCCCGGGAAAGGCAGCAGGGGTGGGGGGAGACAACTCTCCGCCACCCACAGAAGTGATCCAGTGGCTGTTTAGCCACTGAAATCACTTTTGCTGAAAAGAGAATTGGTATAACCACTCTATTTGTGTGACAAAAATTATAAAAATTTCATATGGGTACAGTGTCGCAGTACTGCGCATTTTGTCATTCAAAATGCGACAGCACTGAAAACTGAAAATTGGCCTGAGCAGGAAGGGGGTATAAGTGCCTGGTAGCCAAGTGGTAAACATGTCCAGTAAAAAAAAATGTAAATAATTTTGTCATAAATTTAGACCAAAATGTATTCTGCTACTTGTCTTTGCTAAAAATAAATCTAAATACGTGTAGATTAATTGGTTTATGTGAGAGTTATAACCTTTACAAATGGCGATATAGATACTGGAATTTATTTTTAATTTTTTTACTAGTAATGGCGGCGATCAGCGACTTACAGCGGGACTGCAGTGGGCATTCTGACACTGGGGGGAACTGACTTGGTGTCACTGACATCCCCAGTGACTCCAATACAGTGATCAGTGCTTGGAAATAAAAAAGCGCTGACACTGTACTAAGGGCACTGGGCAGGAAACGGTTAACATTAGGGGCGATCAAAGGGTTAACTGTGTACTGTTTCACTGTAAGCTCTGTGGTTTTGCTTCACTGTAATCACACTGCTTTGGATGACTGTGCTGTGCAAATCATCCAAAGCAGTGTGCCACGAGCTGACAGGGAGGAGAACTGTTGTTTTACATACATTTTTACTCCCCATCAGAGATGCTCAGCAATCACTGACCGCCTGCGAGTAATCACCGGGCAGGACCTGGTGATTGGCGGCGCGGGTAGTGCGCTTGCGTGTGCCCCCAACCCAGAGATGCAAAATCGTGTATATATATTTGATTTGCACACCTGAAAGGCCCTGCAGCAGTATATCTGCTATACGGCGGTCAGTGAGTGGTTAAAGTGTTCAAAATGGTGGTCAAAATGTAAAATCATATATTCATTTCCACAATTTTATTTAAATTATTTCTTGCCTACTCTTATTAATCTGAACCATCTTGAAGTTTGTAAACCTACTTTTTATGAGGATTCCTTCAGTTCTGTGACACATATTCAGTATGTTCTGTAAGTAGTCACTGCTTTGTTAAACGTTTCAGAGAGCATGCCTTCTGAACTAGAGAAGCACAGAGAAGGAGTGAGTCTCAGGAGGCAGAGTCAGTACAGGAATCACTGCTTGCAGACAGGTACCATGGGATATGTAGTCCTTAGAAATTAAAAGTCAATAGCAAAGGAGAATCTGCAAAGCATACAGGGAGTCCAGGAAGTTGTGGAAAGATATTGGCAGCAGGCAGGTAGAACTCACAACATGAAAGGAGATTTTTAAGTAAGCTCTTACTGGATTCTCAAAATAAACACTCGTTTGCATTGCTATTATACAGTACTGATGTTATAAAACAAAAGTGTATGCTATGACCACAGGATTTATCTTAAATGTTATGTATTTACATATTGGCAATAAGCCAAGCAGATCATGAAGGTTGCAGTATTACAAAACATGCAACTATTCATGAGGTTTGAATACTTATTCAAAGCATTGGAAATAACGAACTGCACATTTACTATTGTTTTGACTTTATGTTAATTGGCAGGCTGAAGTCAAAACTTTAGAAAAACAGAAAGCAAAACGATCTGCATCTCAACCTAAGACTACTGCACAGCCAGTAAGACCAGCAGCTATTTTTTCAAAAGGGAAGAGCCTTGTGACAAGCAAGGTGACCACTGTTCCTCAGGCACTGGCAGAGAGCTCCGAAAGTACCGAGTCCTCTGATAATGAAGACCTTTCCCCAGCCCAGGTACTCATTAGTTTGTTCATACTGAAATGTAACTAAATCTAGAACATGGAACGCACATGTTAAAGCATAGCATACATGATAAAGTTTCATTTAATACCAGCCTTCAGAACTGCCTTTACTTACATTCCCTTCCCTCCCCTGTCATGCTGTTTTTCCCAGAAAGAAAAGTGACATGTCAAGCACTTTACCTTTCATTCACTGTGACAAAACTGATGGTAGCTCAGTCACCCTGTAATTTAAACTGGGCAGGTAGAAAGAGTCCTCAGTCCTGCATAAACTCCATTTTATGACTATGACCTTCAGCCAATACAGGGGCATCTTTTTTTTTTTTTTTTTTTTTTTTTTTTTTTTCTCCCTGCACCTGAGTGGTGGTGTAGAAAATATTAGGTAAACCGATACAGAAGACCAAATGAGAATGACCCTGTTGCTTTGCCTTGCATGTAATTCAGTTTTGGTCAGACATAATGCTCCTTCCTGGCTTGCTACGACAGTCTTGATACAGCTTGCTTACTTTCAACTACAGTAGTCAGTCACTATGCAGGTTGCCCAGTCCTTGCTTTTTACATGCACTGAGCACATTTTATTAATGAGGGCATGATGATTATTTCCAGGATGGATAGATCTTTTAGACTCCTGTGATATCTTGTCAGTTGCAGACTTTATTTTCAACAACCATGTCAAAGCTTTGTTTGTTCCTCCTGTGTATACCTGCGATTTTTTTTTTTTTTTTTTTTTTTTTTTGCTGTGCCACAGAAGAAAACCTTTCTTTGTGTTTTTATATCATAATCTGATTTTATTACAGGTAACTAGAACATCAGTGATGGTCGCTCCACCTGCAGCCAAATCCACAGCACAACCAGCTGCTGTGGCCAAACATAAGGCAGGTGGTCCTACCAAATCAGTCCCAGGGACAAAGTTGGCAGTAGTAGATCAGGGAATGTCTGATAGCAGTGAATCATCAGATAGTGAGGAAGAGCAGTCCGGTGTACAGGTACGATACACAAGAAACAGGGATTATGATTAACCATTACCAAGTGTCATTGATGGGAATTTAAAGTTTAGTAATGGATTTCTTTCAGAAACTTGAGTTGTCAGTTGAGGCAAAACAGAAAAAGATCCCAATGTCTGCTCCCTTATTGACTTCCACTCCATATGAATCCACTGCATCTAAGGGAAAAAGTGCTTTGCCAATGAGCACTCCTCCAGTAGCAAAAGAGGTAGCTGCAGACATCTCAGAGAGTAGCGATACTGAGAGTGATGAAGAGGAGATGACACAGGTACTTTGTGAAATTGCTTTGGGCTTATGTTATCTTAAATTAAATATTTTTGTTTAAAAATAATTCAACATGAGATTTGGTTTTATAATGGCAGGTTATGACTTTGACCCCAAGCTTTGTGAAGTCAAAGAGTGGAAATATTACAGACAAGTTGGCTAAAACCTCAACATCTTCAATTGCTTCAAAAGCAAAGTCCACAACACCAATCAAAGTTCCCTCCACACTGAAGAAGGTTCCCGCAGAAAGCTCAAGCGACTCTTCTGACAGTGAATCTTCAGAAGAGAGGGCTGTGAAGGTACTTTTTTTTTTTGTCTAACAGTTAACAGTCATATATATCACTTAGATGACCTATAGGTTCATTATTATAATGGTAATAGCTTAGCAATACCAAAATAAGCCCACTATAGCAAGGGTATTAGTTGACAGACAATATAACCTTGTGAAGCAATGTAAGGAAGGTAGGTTCTTAATAGCATAAAGATCTTTGTAGTAATACAAGGTCATCCCCAGTAGTGTCATTGAACAGTGATGACGTCCATCCAAGCACATCAACAACCTGATAAAGCTAACATATTTGCAAAGCATAGGCAACTCAAACTGATACTATGCTAAATATAAGAGCACAGCCTTGGCGTGCGACAGTTCACATAATGGGTGTCTATCTACCTCATTGCTAAAGATCATGCAAAGTAAATAATGCATCAGTATTAACATTGAAAAAGTTGTTTTCTAGAGGTAAAGGTGCTAGACCCAGGACAGACCACCACAAATGCCAAAATTTTGTGGTGTATTTCTGGTAAATTTAACTTTCCTTTTAGAAGAATAGAATTGGCATTAGAATGGCACCAGTCTTCAAATGTAGGAGAATACAAGGAAATCCATTAAAAATGTTATGGGCAAATAATAAGTCCAAAGACCGATACACTTACCTCATTAGGAAATGCCACCTCCTTCAAGTTGCCCAAAATACAAACTAGTGAGTCTAACCAATCTGCATTTGAAAAACCCTAATAGTGTCCACTAATTCTTGCCAATAATTAATTTCGAGCACTTCCAGAGTTGTGTATGAGGTTTGGTGGGGCACCTGGGAGCAATCTTTGTTGTATCTGCGCTGCCACTATAAAGCTTCTGCGGCGTCTGATACACCCTATGTATAATAAACAATTGGGATCATCACTGATTAGGGGAAATTAAATTCATCTGTTCTATACTGCCAATCTTCCCCTGTTAGTGTGCCTTGATCATCCTCCCACCCCCTCCTGCTGAGAAGGTACTTATATAGAAGGTCCAGGCTCCCCCCAAAAAAACTGAGGATACTTACATGTCCAGGGGTTCCGCATCTATATTGTATTTGCAGCGCTAAAAATAATAATATATCAGATATGAATAGCAGTATAAAGTGACAAGTGAAAAAGCGCGAACAGAGAGCGCAACAAAGTGACAATAGTGGGTCGTCCTATATGGAAGAAAATCAGTGACATAAACACACAATATAGACGTATAACAGTCCACAAATTGTTTTTCCTTTAAATACGTGCTTATATCATCCAGTGTATGGGGGTTTTGGTCGCTTCTCACAAGATTCAAATAAATAAGGTGCTCGTGACTTCTTGTGGATAAGAGAAATGAGGTGTGCTTACACTCACACAGTCAAAATGTGCAATGTAAATGGTATTCAGGAGGGCGCTAGTGGTCATCTAGGAACCGATGGGGATAAGGCACTTCTCAGGTACTCGTTACACCCTGGGAACGGACTCCAGACCTCTCTGTGGGACCCTCACAGCAAAATAGGGCAGCTCCTTGGTGTTGGCTCCACCCAGCTTCACAGCAACTTGGCAACGCTGGATATCCACCTTAAAGCAGCTCCAGGAATAAGCCACCAGAGAAAAGCAGTCCTTAGATGTGGTTGGTTGCATTAGTTTTCTTTCTTTCAGGCAGGCAACATTTTCAGCAAGTGGAGAAAATACCAATTGATCCTGCCCAACATTACGTGTCCTTATAACTTCCTGAACTCCAATGTATCATAGATACAGCAAGGATCCATCTCCTGATGGAACGGTCAGCGCAGCACATACCACGTTCTCCATGTACACAGACCCTTACTGAGCGAGTGACAGCCCTGTGGGTGTACCAACCCCACCTCCAAACCAGTCACAGCCAAGTCACGAGCTTGCGGCTTCACAGGCGCGCTGTGCATTCCGCTTGGTCCGGCAGTCTTTTGGGACCCGTGAAGGCTCCTAGAGACAGCGGGAGGAAAGAGGTGGGCCGAATTTCCGTCTCACTTCGCCGCAGCAAACTGAGCCGGACGTTGGAGGTGGGTACCTGTCAAAACTAGGTATCCGCTCCCCCCCCCCCCCCCCCCAATATTGCCAGATATTGCGGAGGGGGGGGGGGGAGGCTAACAAGCGGGGTTTCCACTTTAGTTAGTGTGTGGAGTGTCCTGGATTTGACCCCCTTGCTCTCCAAGCTCTCCATTTCGGCAGTGGTGCTTTGACATGTGCTGTGGCTCAAATACTGGTTGGTGGACCAAACCTCAAAGGCTTTAACAGATTTGTCTTTTCAGGGTGATTGCCTCTTAGGGGCTGCCCTGGATGTTCACAGAGGCTACAGCAGGATTCCATTGGCTCCTGCTGCTATCAGTTCCTGTGAGCTGAAAGCGGGGGGCGTGGCTGAGCCATGCTGTGTGTCAATAGATGCACACAGCCTGCTCGGGATTGAGCCTCCAGGTGTGCCACCATAGCAAGTGGCTTTATACGGTGGTACTCAGGTAGAGGAGCCAAGAGTATGAACATTGTGAAGGATTTTTTTTCCTTAAAATAATATCACTTAAAGATGTTAAAAATGTGGGGATATTGTCTATTATATATAGCAACATGCTAAGTCAGCATAGGCCACCTGGATTTAGTCTACATAAAGATTTCTGGAAGTCCTCTTTAAGTTTCAGGTTTAATTTAAGGTTCGTTATAAATTGTGCTAATGATTATTACATTTGAATAGGTTAATACACCAGTACCAACTGCAGTGAAAGCAGCTCAAGCAAAAGTCACTGGAAAGCTGAAGACCCTCAATGTGACAAGTCCAGTGCCTGGTACAACAAAGTCTGGTAGCCTACAAAAGTCGACAGTAGATACTGACACCTTGAGTGAGTCTTCAAATGAAGAGTCACAGATAGTCAAGGTACACATAGAATATCATCATGTATTTCTTGTTTGAGAGTGTGAGAGATGCTTTCCACCTTCCTTTACTATCATGAGATGGTTCCTTGATGTTGAATTTTTAACTTTAGCATAGAAATGATGTTGGAGCAATACTCCCGTAGCTTGTTTTCAGATAGGCTATTGCAGGTGACAATGCCAGGAATAGTAGGGGAGATCTTGCCACTGGCATCCACAGGTGATATCAGCAGTCAGGGAGTGTTTCAACAGACAATGAACTTCACCTTGGAATAGTGTATTCAACAGCACATTCAGAAGGAAAGGAATAGTCTTTATCAATCTATGCTTTACTTTCAAAATAATTTTTAAGCCTTGTTCATGACAAGGCATCCAGTTTGAGCACATGGACCTGTTGATGCCAGCAGGGGGGAAAAAGTGGTAGTGCAGTGTATGGAAGATCAGTTCTTGTATCCTATATGCTATACTTTCAACAGGCACTGGCTGCTCAACTGCAGCTTTTGTTTGTCGGATCTTTGTTGACCAGATTGATAACAATCAGATTAAATCATTGCAAGTAAACTTCAATATAAAATTGTTTAATGTAAGTGTAAGGTAAGATTTTGTTTTAATGAAAACTGTCGTTAAATCACATAAGTGGGTTGAAAAAAAAAACAATTAAATTGAACCTAAGGACAAAACCAAATTAAAGCACTTTGTGTCTTCAGGATCCAAATCCTGCTGTCTATCCAGAGGAGAGCAAAAAACACTTTAGGCATGCTCCTTCTTGCTCCAGCAAGGAAGAAAGATCCCGGTCCTCTAAAGCAATTGACTATTATAATATCAAACAACAGCTCTAAGGTATACAATCTAGGAGTAATTCAGTACATTCATCCATCTGAAAGTGGGTGACCAATTTTGAGTGGTTTTTCTGTTTAAAAATGAATTGCATTATTTTACATGGGTACATTGGTCTAGCTTGGAGCAATGTAACTATGTATATTCCATACCTGGCCGATACCTCTGAAACCTGGAAATCCTCAGAGTAGGTACTGCTATTCCAGTGATTTCCACTTGTTTCTGGGTCCCGTACTGAGCAGCTGGTAAGCATTCTGAACACAGGTTTGCTGCCCAGCACAGCAGCCTTTCAGACAACTCTTTGAATGCAAAGCCAGTGTAACTAATGTAACTATGTACAGCGATCCCTCGTTTTTCGCAGTTAATGGGGACCAGAACCTTCCGTGAAAGCTGAAAAACCGCGAAGTAGTATTTGCCCCCAGGAATTTTTGTGTATGCGGGTACTGTACGAGAATGTTTTAAATATGTAAACAGTATTCATACTTTACTCATTTAAGACAAAAATTACAACAGTACTGTATACATATTTACTTAAACGTGTCAGTGCTAATTACAATAGGGTTAATTACAAAACCTTATACAGTAATAAACATTAATCAACATTGCTTTCTGAGAGGGGCGAAGAGTCTTGTGTTGGTGGCGGAGGAGAGGCTCTCACTTGACTCGGAGACTCTTCTGCTGGAGGCGCTGACGGTAGAGCCGGGGGCTTTACCTTGGAGACAAACATGGTGATGGGTAGTTGTTGTCTTTGTTTTTTCTTTTCCTTCAAAATTCCCCTGTACAAGGACATAACTCCGTCAACGCGATTGCTGAACTCGACAGCTCGAACCATATTGTCGTCAATGTCTTGTGCAAATTGTTGCATCGCTCTTGCCATGTTGCACAATTGTTGCAGATTCTCCAGGGTAAGGCCACGCTTTTCAGTTTCTTCTTCGTCTTCCTCTGTTTTCTTCCTCACTTGCAGACTTTGTCATCTCAAGGAGGTCTTCATCGCTCAGTGGGTCCGAGTGGCAATCGATAAGGGCGCTGAAACAACGCTCCTTTCCACAATGTGGCTGCTGACCCGCGAAGTACTGAAGCCGCAAAACATGAAGCGCGAAGTGGCGAAGAGAACACTGTATACCATGATTTCTCATTTAATTATGTTACTGCTACAGCTGTAACATTTTGATAAGCTTGTGGTAACCAGTACTAATATGGTTAATCTGCCCATTGGGGAAACAGACATTTATTCCTGACAGGGGATTCAGTACTTGATTATTCTTTTCAAACAAAATTTCAGGGGTTTTTTCCAGCCTAAAGGGATTTCCATTTGTCTACATGGAACAAACCTGGTAGGACAAGCTCACTTTAAAAGTAAGAAAATATTTTCACTGAGCTGTACAACTGTAAAGCACACAAAAATGACCACTGCATTGTAGAATTATAATTCTCTACTTCTCTGACTGTCTTGGATACTCTGCTGTTTGTTACAGTTCTGTGCATGTAAGATTTATAACGGTCTGTATAGCACAGATAGCAAATTGCACAGTAACTGGCTGTAACTCTCCCGGTTAGATTCTTGTTGTATGCAATAGTAGCAAAGTGTTTTGTATTTGATTTCTTTCGGTTATTAAAGTTTTGGAAATGTATTTCTTTTTGTGTTCTTTGTGGGATAGACAACTCCAACTGCTGTAAAGATGAAACAAAGAAACCAGGCTGACAAGGTGGTTAAGACTCCACTAGCTCCTAAATCTCTACCAGGCAAGTCTAATGGTACCAGCGTGGCTAAAACACCCTTGCAAGCAATTGAGCAAAGTTCCAGCGAGGCTTCAGACAGTGAGGAGGATACAGCTGAAAAGGTACTATACACCCTGGAGTGTTTTGTTTTTTTTTGTTTTTTTTTTTTTAACTTTAATATATAATGTTTTAACTACCTTTTAGGTTCAGTTTTACAGAATATTAACCGGTTCCTGCCCGGCCTATGGCCGAATGGCGGCCGGCAAAAACACTCTTCCCTCCGGGTGGACTCCATATGGCGTCCTTTCAGGCATATGTATGTTTTCATGCCAGCAAAGCCGCGTAGCTGCGCGATCTGTCACCGGCCGTGTACCTCGGACACGGCCGATGACAGATCTGTGTACCGGCCCTGTTGCCAGTGCCATGTGACCTGCTGTGACCAATCACAGCAGGTCACATGACAGTTGTATACAATGGGTGGCTTCCTATCATGCCATCCATTGTATACAAGTGTGGCTAGCTGTGAATGGTCACAGCGATCCTATGCACAAGCTGGGCCAATCACACAATCGATCTCATTCAGGTAAATGCTTGCTTATAGCAAAGTAATTCTTTGCTATAAGCAAATTGTGTAAAAAAAAAAAAAAAAAAGTATGTATGTATGTGTGTAACATTATACTACTTTGGTCATAGTGAAATATGAAAAAAAGAGAAAAACATTTAATAAAAATAAAAAAATTATCAATTTTTTTTTTTTCGTATTGTCACCAGTGTCCTTGATCACCGCCATGCCACTTATATGATGACACTGTACTGCACTGGTAACAGTATGTAAAAAAAAAATAGTGAAA
This sequence comes from Staurois parvus, assembly GCF_062004578.1. Classification (NCBI taxonomy): domain Eukaryota; kingdom Metazoa; phylum Chordata; class Amphibia; order Anura; family Ranidae; genus Staurois; species Staurois parvus. The sequence goes on from NW_028318082.1 coordinate 2,871,185, forward strand.
ATCTTTTTTTTTTTTTTATTTCATTTCCGAAAAATGACAAAAAAATTACAACTTTAAAAAACTCGCCATGCCTCTTATGAAGTACGTCGGACTGTCTACTTTGCAAAAAGGGGTCATTTGGGGGATATCTGTACTGTTCTGACATTCTTGGACCTCAAGAAATTAGATTGGCTGTCGGTACTTCAGGATTGATCAATATTCAGATATATACCATAGTTTGTGAACTCTATAACTTTCCTACAGACTAAATAATAAATACTAATTTGGGTTATTTTCACCAAAGACATGTAGTAGAATACATTTTGGCCTAAATTTATGAAGAACAGTTATTTGCAAACATTTATAACAGAAACAAAGAAAAACATGATTTTTTTTTTTTTTTTTTAATTTTCAGCCTTTTTTTGTTAATTTAGCAAAAAATAAAAACCCCAGCGGTGATTAAATACCACCAAAAGAAAGCTCTAGTTGTGTGAAGAAAATGATAACATTTTAGTTTGGGTACAATGTTGTATGACCACGCAATTGTCATTCAAAGTGTGAGAGCGCTGAAATCTGAAAAATGGCCTGGGCAGGAATGGGGTAAAAGTGCCCGGTATGGAATTGGTTAAACAAGTGTAGTTACCCATAGCAACCTGACTGTATGTGGTGCTAATCTGACTTTAGCAAAGTGAACTATAGCTTTTCAGAATTTCATCGGTCCACATTGGTATATTGGTACTTTATTAAGCTGCTTAGGCCCTGCACTGCGGAATGTCATTGGGACATTCTTCAACTTCAGATATTTTTGAAAGCTAGTATAGCCTATCTGTAGGCCTGCAATTTTTTGAAAAATGGACCGTGCAGATAAGCGCCTGCTGGCATGTAGTCTTCAATTCAAGGTTAGCCTGCTTAAAATAGACTGGTTTGATTTACATTTTGACTGGATGATTTCAAAGTGAAACTCAAGTTCTGAGGAAAAAAAATAATTTATGAAAGGATTATTTACATTTTGATGAAAGAATACCTAAAGAAAACTTTTATTTATGGAGCAATTAAATGTTAAAAACTAAAGGCCCCCCCAAAGGCAGCAGAACAATCCGTGAAGACTCCAATAACAACTACATAAGTGAAGGTAAAAGCCACAAGTCTGAACAGAAGGCCAGTGGTTGGAAAGCCGGCAACTGCCGACCCTTCAAGCAGCTCTTCAGAGATTGACGAGAAGCCTTCCGTAAAGTGCATTGTTTATTTGGACATGGGTTTTAGCTTTAGTTTATAGCTTCTTGAAGGCTGGCCATACATTATACAATTTTCTTGTACAGTTTTCCTTTTAGATTTACCAAAATCATAAAATATGAGGTCAAACCTAAACACTTTCAATTTGTATGCAACTTGTGTCAGGCAAGCCCTGACACAACATAGTTGAAGGTAAATCTAAAGGAAATTGAATAAATAAATTGTATAATGTATGGCCAGCTTTAGTGCAGTTTATGTTCATTTCCATCCTATTGACAGCTGTTCTTTCTTCAGATTAATAATTTTAAACCGACTGGCTACCAAGGGTGTTGTACAGTTTTTAACCGTTTCCATACCGGGCACTTTTACCCCCTTCCTGCCCAGGCCATTTTTCAGATTTCAGCGCTCTCACACTTTGAATGACAATTGCGCAGTCATACAACATTGTACCCAAACTAAAATGTTATCATTTTCTTCACACAACTAGAGCTTTCTTTTGGTGGTATTTAATCACCACCGGGGTTTTTATTTTTTGCTAAATTAACAAAAAAAGGCCGAAAATTTTGAAAAAAAAACATGTTTTTCTTTGTTTCTGTTATAAATGTTTGCAAATAATTGTTCTTCATAAATTTAGGCCAAAATGTATTCTACTACATGTCTTTGGTGAAAATAACACAAATTAGGATGTATTTTTTAGTTTGTAGGAAAGTTTTATAGAGTTCACAAACTATGGCATAAATCTGAATATTGATCAATCCTGAAGTACTGACAGCCAATCTAATTTCTTGAGGTCCAAGAATGTCAGAACGGTACAGATATCCCACAAATGACCCCGTTTTGCAAAGTAGACAGTCCGACATACTTCATAAGAGGCATGGCAAGTTTTTTGAAGTTGTATTGTGTTTGTAATTTTTCGAAAAATTTAAAAAAATAATTTTCACTATTTTTTTTTTTTTACATACTGTCACCAGTGCAGTACAGTGTCATCATATAACTGGCCTGGCGGTGATCAGGGACACTGACTGGTGGCAGTATGAAAAAAAAAATATATATAATTTTTTTTATTTTTTTATTACATTTTTTTCTTTTTTTTTACGATTTTTTTTTTTATTCATATTTCACTATGACCAAAGTAGTACAATGTTACCATAGTAACATTGTACTACTTTGTGGAAGTAATCAGTATTTTTTTTTTTTACTCAATTTGCTTAAAGCAAAGAATTACTTTGCTATAAGCAAGCATTTACCTGAATGACATCGATTCATTCAGGGTTTTTTTATTTATTTTTTTTGTGCTTAGCTGTGATTTGGCCACAGCTAATCACATGACACAGCTGAGCTGTGATTAGCCCAGCTTGTGCATGTGATCGCTGTGACCAATCACAGCTACACACACTAGTATACAATGGATGGCATGAATGAAGCCATCCATTGTATACAACTGTCATGTGACCTGCTGTGATTGGTCACATACACGGCCGGTGACAGATTGCGCCGCTGCGCGGCTCTGTAGGCGCGCAAAGTGCGCATGCCCGGGAGTACGCCATATGGCGTCCACCCGGAACGCTAAGGGATTTTGCAGGCCGCCATTCGGCCATAGGCCGGGTGGCTAATGGTTAAATAAAAGTGAAATCTCTCAAATTGAAGATGGCAACAGTGCCATTCTGTTCTTGGCTTTGTGAACTCTTGTTACTTTTTGAACTGTAGTTGGTGTTACTTCACCTTTTCACAAAAGAATGGAAAGTTGAACTAACCCACTACACCCTCCCTTTTTTTTTTTTTTTGGCAGAATATACCATTCATCTCCTCATATGGCTTTGTCACTCTGGTGCTGCCGAGGTCAGGTGCTGCGTTTCCAGGCCCCAGCAATGCACCTGCTGTTAGTGTAAGAGCTTTTTCTCCCGCTCCATGCATTTTTTTTTTTTTTTTTTTTTGTAATCTGAGAATGCAGCTGTAGAAGCTTGTCATTTTGCTTGACTTCTTATTTGTATGGTAGAAACCAGAAGTTCACCAGTTGGTAATTTTAGCTTGTTGCCATATACCTAAATGTGAAATGGCAGGCATTAATATTAGTATTTACTAAGAAAAAAAGCAGTGGTTGTGGTGGAAATATATATCAAAGCATGACTTAAAGGAAATGTCTTGAGAGAAATGCTTAGATTGTCATTGGTGACCTTTTTTTATATTAGTTGTCTGTATGTTAAACTGATCCTGATGTATGCAGCAAGTGAAGCAGGAGCTCCTGATCTCCATATTTGTTCTCAGCCCGTGATTTGCTAAATATTGGAGGTAGAGAATCTCACTGCAAAACAACTAGCTGTTGAATGGTCTTTAACCACCTCCCGCCGGCCATATAGTCCAATGACAGACGCAAGGCAGTTCTCTCGTTCTGGGAGGATGTCATATAACGACTTCCCATTCTCAGCGCGCATGCGTGGCTCCGGGAGCGCGCGGCGATCGGCGGTACGCTGTGTCCCGTGGATGACCGATCCACGGAAAGAGCCGAGGATGTCGGCTCGGTCATGTGATCAGCTGTGTCCAATCACAGCTGATCGCATGTAAATAGGGAATTGCTGGTTACGCATTTCTCTCCTCACGGGCTGTCACGTTGACAGCTCGTGAGGAGAGGAGAGCCGGTAATCGGCATTCCTCGGAGGGGACATGTGCACTGATCATCAGGACACTGATGATCAATGTGCCCTGATGATCAGTGTAGCCCCAGCAGTGCCACCTGCCAGTGTCCATTAGTGCCAGCTCTCAGTGCTCATCCATGCCACCTGCCACTGCCACATCAATTCCACATATCAGTGCCTACCAGTGCACATCAGTACCCATCAGTGCCACCTAACAGTGCCCATCAATGATGCCTGTCAATGCCCATCAGTGCCACCTATCAGTGCCCATCACTGCAGCCTCTTTAGCGCACATCAGTGAAGGAGAAAAATCACTTATTTACAAAATTTTATAACAAAAACTAAGAAAAAACGTTTTGTTTTTTTTTTCAAAATTTTCTGTGGTTTTTGGTTTGTTTAAAAAAAATAAACCCAGAGGTGATTAAATACCACCAAAATAAAGCTCTATCTGTCACAAAAAAAATGATAATTTCATATGGGTACAGTGTTGCATGACTGCGCAATTGTCATTCAAAGTGTGACAACGCAGAAAGCTGGAAATTGGCCTGGGCAGGAAGGGGGTATAAGTGCCCTGTAGACTAGTGGTTAATAGTAACTTGACATATTTCACAAGAAAGATGCATTTTAATATCAAATTCTAGCATGGATGGCAGAGACATGTGATTGCACTACAACCTGAAAACTGCAAGTTCTTGAGTTTATTCCTTCAGTCATAGGTCTGTGCTTTTTTTTCCCGTCTAGCCTAGTGCAGCTACTCCAAAACATGCAGCACAGCCTAGTGTTGGGAAGACTACAACACAGATTCCTCCACTACAGAAGAAGCAAGAGAGCAGTTCAGAAGAGAGTGACTCTGAGGAAGAGGAGCCTGTGAAAAAGGTTAGCAAAAATGGGTACATTGCTCCCATAGATTTTTAAATAAGACTGTTCATAAACAAATTGATGTTTCAGGATGAATAACCGACCATTTGTTACATCTCTTGAGTGCCAGTAAGGTCTCTCCACTGCATAGTCTCTCTTCATGACACTCCTCAGCTGTTCAAGTCAAGCAATGGGCATTTAGTTCCTTTTGTTACTGTGTTCTTTATAATGCAAAATATACAGAGATGTAAAGCGGACTTCCAGGCAAAAAGCTTCATAAACAGATAAAATACATGAGAGCTGTTTTAACTGCCAAAGTATTTGTATTTTTTATTTTCACAGTTGAGTAGTGTGGTTGCTACTCAGCTCTGCCAACATAGTACTCTGAATTGTGAAGGCAAGAGGCAGCATTTTCACTGAGGAGGAAAACGGTGTTTCTTTACTGAACATCAAAGGGATATCTTCATATCCTTTATAACAGGGTTATGTTGCCACTTTTCGGTGATTGAACACTGGCAATAAAACAAGACAGGAAGTCTCCTCCAAAGCATAGTATCTCCCTGTTGCCTCCCAATTATGGGAATACCGCATGTGTGAGACTTTTACAGCCTAGATGCATAGAGGGGCCCAGCATCCAATGAGCAACTTTGTACTTTCAAGGAACATAAATTACACATCTAATTTCCTTACTACCTATCACATTTTTGGAGGCACCGGAGCACCAGGACAGTTGGAACCCCCCACAAAGTGACCACATTTTGTTAAGCAAATGCTTCACTGTATTTTCTGAAAACCTTACTGAATGTTTTGAAAATGCAGGAAAGAGGAACATGACCTTTAAAAGCACTAGAGACAAGGAAGATTGGATACAAATCTGGACCATGATAGCCTCATCCACTCGAATCGGCCTTTAAATGTGTCTCTAGATAACTGGTCCCCACCTGTTTAGAACATATTTGCCCTAGCTCCTCCAACAACAGTTTTCAAGGCTGCTCGCTCCCAAGGGACATACTTCACACATGGTGGTCGTGTTCCATGCTTTGTAGATTTTGGTTGAAAGTCCTAAAGCTGTTGCAAACGTTGCTAGACCACCTGTTTTCCCAGAGACCTATGGTATGTCCTATTGCATCTGACACCCTCATACCTTATGAGATGCCAATTTAAACTGGCTACATATATTCTACTAGCAGCAACACAAATTATAGCAAAAGCTTGGAACCAGTCAAGTCCATTGTGGTCTAGCTCCCCTCCCTCCCCTCCCTCCCTCCCCTCCCTCCCTCCCTCCCTCCCTCCCCTCCCTCCCTCCCTCCCTCCCCTCCCTCCCTCCCTCCCTCCCCTCCCTCCCTCCCCTCCCTCCCTCCCTCCCTCCCTCCCTCCCCTCCCTCCCCTCCCCTCCCTCCCTCCCCTCCCTTCCTCCCTCCCTCCCTCCCCTCCCTTCCTCCCTCCCTCCCCTCCCTTCCTCCCTCCCTCCCCTCCCTCCCTCCCTCCCCTCCCTTCCTTCCTTCCTCCCTTCCTCCCTCCCTCCCTTCCTCCTCCCTCCCTCCCTCCTCCCTTCCTTCCTTCCTTCCTCCCTTAGGGGGGGGGCTGGGGCTAGTTTTAAAGAGCAGTTGGGTTTATCCCAGATTTCCACTTCAATTGTGGCATTTTCTAAGAGAAGAAAAGCAGTGGCTGTGAAGAAAATATACATTGAAGCATGACTTAAAGGAAACTTGTCTTGGGAGAAATTCTAGGGTGTCATTGGTGGCCTTCTTTTGAAATATTAGCTGTCTGCCTGTTAAACTGATCCTCTTGCTTACGTACTTCTGAGTCACCTTAATGTGTACGCAGCAAGGGATGTAGGAACTCCTGACCTCCATATTTGCGGTCAGTAACTTACGAAACATTGGAGGTAGAGGATCCAAATGACTGGCAACTAGCTTTTGTATGGTCACTAAATAGAAACTTTACAAGTAATTTTACAAGAAAGATGTATTTTAATACTGATTCTAGCATGGATGGCTGAGACATGTGATTGCAAGTTCTTAAGTTTATTCTTTTAGTCATAGGTCTGTTTTTTTCCTCTAGCATACTGTAGCTACTCCAAAACCTGCAGCACAGCCTAGTGTTAGGAAGACTACAACACAGAGTCCTGCAGTGCTACAGAAGAAGCAAGAGAGCAGTTCAGAAGAGAGTGACTCTGATGAAGAGGAACCTGTGAAAAAGGTAAGGAAAAGGAGTAAAATGCCCTTTTTTAGCTTTTTTTTGTGACAACCCATTAAAAATAACTGATGTTTGACAATGAATAACCAAGGATGAGCACGCCGGCAAGGTCTCCCCACTTATGACACGCTGCAGCTATCAAGTCAAGCAATGGGGAGTAATGCAGGCCATAGATGGGTTGGAAATTTGGCCGATTTTTCTTTTAAAAAACGAAAAATCGGTCGTTCAAGCGGCCAACGTTACCAGCATGATGGGACTTCTTCCTCCTCTTCCTCCTCCTCCTCTTCTTCCTCCTCCTCCTCCTCTTCTTCCTCCTCCTCTTCTTTTTGTCTTCCTCTTGCAGGTCACTGCTAATGCGAAGATTTTTTTCATCGGTAAAAAATCGGCCGATTTGCCCATTACTGCCGCGAAAATCGGCCGATTTTTTTCCAACTTTACCGATAAAAAAAATCGGCCAAAATACCGAAAAACGGCCGAACAAATAGCCCACTAACAATCCGAAAATCGGCCGATTTTATTTTCGGCCGAAAAATCGTCCGATTTTCGACCCATCTATGGCCTGCATAAGTTCTTCTTGCTGCTGTGTTCTTTATAATATTAAACTATACAGAGCCATAAAGCTCAACAGGCAAAATGCTAAATACACATATAAAATATATGTGTGTGTGTGTGTGTGTGTGTGTGTATGTATGTGTGTGTATATATGTATGTATATATATATATATATATATATATATATATATATATATATATAATAAGAGAGCTGTTTCACCTTCAAGGTATATAGTCACACTACACCGCCTCATCTGGCAGGGAAAGCTGTTTTTACTCTGCCTGTGACTGGATGGTAAAATAACCAACCTAGTCAGACAAACCACAGCACAGGTCTATCCACAGCACCACAGCACAATTATGTGGGAGGACAGTTGTGAAGAGGGGTTTGGCTGCCAGCATGGTACTTTGATCTATGAGGGCATGAGGCAGCATCTTCACTGTGGAGAAAAATTGTGTTCTCTAGTTTTGGATGAACAAACACTGGCAATATAACAAGTCAGGAAGTCTCCTCCCAGGAAAAAAAAACCTAGTGTCTTATTTTGGTGTGAGTGATTTCATCCTTGCAAGTATGTCACGAGTTGCATCCTGGCTTTTTCTCCAATCTGAGTTGATCTGGGACTGGCTTTGAGTAGATTTGGCCCTGACTGTCTTTTTCACATTCCTTTGTGCAAGTTGTCACACGTATTGTTCCACCGGTCAAGACTGTGGGACATCGACTTGGTATTTCTGCATTCCAGAACTCTCTATTTGAACTCATCCAGGAATATACCCTTATTTTTTTGACTCAAAAGGTTATTTTTTTGGTTGCCATTACTTTGGCTCACAGAGTTCCAGAAATGGCTGCTCTTTTCTGTAAGAAATTGTTTCTGGTGCTCCACCATGATAAGATGGTTCTATGGCCTCAGCTGTCATTTTTGCTTAAGGGGGTTTCTTCCTTCCATCTCAACCAGGACATTGTGTTGCTGTCTTTCTGTCCTAAGCTGCAGATGCCGGGGGACAGGTTTTTAAATAAAACTGAAATTTTTAATTTTGGCGCATCAATAGCTTCCCACAGTCAAGTTGTAATTGGCAGCAGGACAATTCTGCTGTTGCCTATGTTATTTGCAGAACTGTAGTTAAAGTGTGAGTTCACCATTTTACAAAAAATGAAAAGGTCAATTAACTAAAACCCCACACACTCCCCGTTTTTCATATACCACCCATCATCTCCTCAGGAAATGCAGCTGTAGAAAATTGTCACGCTTCCTATTTGTATGGTAGAACCCAGAACTTTAAGTTTCTTAAAGTGGAATTTTGGACAACCATAACTACTCTTAAAACTATCCACTCCCTTCTAACACCTATGCTTACCGACCTATGAAAGAAAGATGTGTATGTACAGTGGGGAAAATAATTATTTGATCCCCTGTAGATTTTGTAAGTTTGGCCACTTACAAAGAAATTAAGGGTCTATAATTTTTATCATAGGTGTATTTTAAATAATAAATACAGAATATCGACCAAAAGTCAAGAAAAAAACACATCATACAAATGTTATAAATTGAGTTACAGTTCAGTGAGTAAAATAAGTATTTGATCCCCAAGCAAAACATGACTTAGTACTTGGTGAAGAAGCCCTTGTTGGCAAGCACAGAGGTAAGATGTTTCTTGTAGTTGGCTACCAGGTTTGCACACATCTTGGCAGGGATTTTGGTCCATCCTTATTTACAGTCTAAACACGTAAGGTTTCTTGGCAACTCGAAGTTTCAGCTCCCTCCATACATTTTCTAAAGGATTAAGGTCTGGAGACTGGCTAGGCTGCTCCTTGACCTTAATGTGCTTCTTCTTGAGCCTCTCCTTTGTTGCCTTGGTGGTATGTTTTGGGTCATTGTCATGCTGACCCATCTTCAGTGTTGTCATCCACGACCCATCTTCACTGAGGGAAGAAGGTTCTCATCCAAGACTTTAAAATACTTGGCTCCTCAATGCAGCAAAGTTGGTCTGTACCTTTAGCAGAGAAACAACCCCAAAGCATAATGTTTCCACCTCCATGCTTGACTGTAGGGATGGTGTTCTGGGGGTCATAGTCAACATTTTTCTTCCTCCAAACATGGCAAGTTGAGTTAATGTCAAAGTGCTCACCTCCCTTTAAAATCACAGTTTGTTGCTTTGCAGCCTGAAATGAAGACACAGTTTTTGTTTTATCCAGCTGTATTTACTCAGTGCAACTTATAACATCCAAGTGAAAGACATAACACCAACATGTCAGGAAAAAATTAAAAACAGAATTACTAAGTTGGAAAAAGGATCACCCCCTTGTGTCAGTATTTTGTTGAATCACCTTTTGCTTTAATTAGAGCCTTTAGCCTGTTGGGATATGTCTCTACTTACTTTGCACATCTAGACTTTGCAAGATTTACCCACTCTTCTTTGCAGAACTGCTCAAGTTCAGTTACATTTGTTGGTGACTGTTTGTGGACTGCAGTTTTCCAAGTTATTCCACAGATTTTCAATGGGGCTGTGACTAGGCCTTGCAAGGACATTCACTTTCTCCTTCAACCACTGTATGGTCATTTTTGCTGTGTGCTTTGAGTCATTGTCATGGTCAACCTTCCCATTGACAACTTTCTGGCAAAGGGCAGTAGAATTTCCTCAGGACTTTGGCGGTATTTTGCCCCATCCAATTTCCCTTCTATCTTGACATGTGCTCCAGTCCCTGCTGTATAGAAACACTCCCATAACATGCTATTACCATGCTTTACTGTAGGAATGGTGTTATTTGGATGGTGAGCTATATTGGATTTCCGCCAGACATATCGTTTAGTGTTGAAGCCAAATAATTAAATTTTAGTCTCATCTGACCCTTTTTTCCATGTGGCCTCAGAAAGGTGCGTTTTGGCAAAGTTCAGTTATGACTGCATGTGGACTTTCTTAACCGCTTCCCAACCACACTTTAGCTGAAAGACGGCTACAGCACGGTTGTCCAGTTTTAGGAGGGTGTCCAGGATGTATTCCTAGAACGCGTCCCCAGCAGCATGCACTCGGCGCTGTCGGTGATAGCTGTGTCCTACAGCTGACCCCGTGATGAGGTAAAAGGCCAATCACAGCGGCCTTTTACCACGTGATCAGCTATGTCCACTGACACAGCAGATCACAATGTAAATACAGTTGCCGGTTATCGGCAGTACTTTCCTCACGCTGTCACATAACCGGCAAATATGACAGGGAAGATCTGCCCTGATCATCAGGGGACTGATTGTCAGTGCCGCCAGTCAGTGCTGCCTATCAGTGCTTCATATCGGTCCATCATCAGTGCAGCCTCATCAATGCACATCAGTGAACGAGAAAAATTACCTGTTTACAAAATTTTATAATAAAAACGAACTTTATTATTTTTTGCTCCTATTTTTGTTTATAGTGAAAAAAATAAAAACCCCAGTGGTGAGTAAATACCACCAAAAGAAAGCTCTATTTGTATGAAAAAGAAGATATAAATGATGCAATTGTTATTCAAAGTGCATCAGTGCTGAAAGCTGAAAATTTGGCCTGGGCAGGAAGGGGGGAAGAGTGCCTGGGTAGGCAAGTGGTTAAGGAGTGGCTTTTTTTTTCTTGCAACCCTCCCATACAAGCCACGTTTGTGGAGCATTTGTGATATTGTCACACACAGTGACATCTTTGTCATAAATTCCTTCAGCTGCTTCAGAGTTGCTGTAGGCCTCTTGGTAACCTTTCTGATCAGTTTCCTCCTGGCTCTTTCATCCAGTTGGTAGCGACGTCCTGATCCAGGGAGGGTCTGTTTTGTACCAAATACCTTCCACTTCTTAATAATAGCCTTCACTGTGCTTCAAGGCATTGATAACGTCTTTGAAATTCTTTTGGATCTATCTCCTGACTTGTGCCTGTCCACAACTTTATCCTGGAGATCTTTTGACAGTGCCTTGCCACCCATTGTTGATTCTTTGCTTCAGTTGCACTACCAGGGATTAAAGTGCTCCAGGAAAGCTCTTTTCATGCTGAGCTAATCAAAATGACCACAGCTGATCAGATGAAAGTCAAATGGATTTGTGTGCCATTAAGAAGGTGCTTAGCTATACCTGATTGAGTTTAAAAGTCATTTTTAGGAGAGGGGTAATCTTTTTTTCCCAACTCCGTGATTATTTTTTGTTGCTTTTCAGGCTGCAAAGCAATAAAATGTCATTATTTTAAAGGTGGAGGGGGTGATTCTTTTCTATACTCTATACTATGTGTGTGTGTGTGTGTGTGTGTGTGTGTGTGTGTGTGTGTGTGTGTGTGTGTGTGGCTTGAGAGAGTACCTGTCTTGAGAGAAATACTTAGGGTATCATTTGTAACCTTCTTTTGAAAATTGCTTGTTATATTCATCTTCTTGCTCAGTATATATGCAGTGTATATATATATTGCTAAGTATATATGAAACCTCACCTTTTAAAACAATCCACACAGTTTAAATAGAAATGAAATGTAAAAAATGCATGTATAGATAATATAATGATCAATACCCTCTGTCCTCAGCTCCATAAGGAGCTCAGAAAGCTGGAGGAGGAGAAACAGCAGAACATTCGTCTTTCCAGAGAATGGCTGTGCAGGAAGGTGGGGGTGTGTGTCAGCCCGTGTTTGATCATTGGAGAAGAGCAGGATGAGTTCTCAGCACAGCTAGAGAACTGACCACACTGTGCTCTCATGCCGTGTGTGGTCAGTTTTTAATAGGAAAGCAGAGGGACTGGCAGGAACACTGGGGATTTCACACACAGGAAGCAATACAAAGGGAACAAGATTCTTTTTCATACAAGTACATGGTACAGCAGGCACATATCGGGAATATGAAATGTTGAGTTTACATACTCTTTAAGTACTTCTGAATCACCTGGACATGTATGTACCGGGGAAGCCGGAACTCCTGGTCTCCATTTTTGTTCTCAGTGACTTCAATGCAACCAACTTTTGAATGGTTACTAACAGAAACCTAGTATATTTCACCAGATATATTTTAACGCCAAATTCTAGCATGGATTTCTGAGACATGATTGCACTATAACCTGAGGACTGCAAGTTCTGCAAGTTTATTCCTTCAATCATAAGTCCTTTGTTTTTTTTTTTTTTCCCTCTAGCTTGCTGCAGCTACTCCAAAACCTGCAGCACAGCCTAGTGTTGGGAAAACTACAACACGGATTGCTGCAGTGCTACAGAAGAATCAAGAAAGCAGTTCAGAGGAGAGTGACTCTGATGAAGAAGAACCTGTGAAAAAGGTAAGGAAAAGGAGTAAAATGCCCTTTTTTAGCTTTTTTTTTTTTAAATAAGACATGTTTTTAACCTGTTGACACCTGCCCACTGTACATATACTGCAGGTGGGCGTCACGAGCAGGCTGCTCCTGTGACCGCTGTGTCCACTGTTACTGGTAATCGTGTATCATGTGAACGTTATAATTGGTCATAGCGATCACGATTTTATTGTAAGCAAAACGGTAATGAAAGATTTCCATTCATGACTGCTTTGCTTAGTGTTATGACGTTGAGATTGGCTTAGCTTCATACTGTCACCAGTCAGTATCCCTGATCACTGCCACACCAGTCATATGGTGACGGTGTATTGTACTGGTAACTGTTTGTAAAAAAATAAAAAAAAATTGTATTCAATTTCTTCATTTTCCCAAAAATTGTGACAAAAATTACAACTTCAAAAAAACATTACTAATCTTACTATCTTACTAAATACCTCATACTGTCAACTTTCCAAAAATGGGCCATTTGGGGGGCATTTGTATTGTCTTGGCATTTTAGGGTCACAAGAAATGAGATTGACCAATCCTGATGTACTGATTGCCTATTTTCAACTATGTATACCATGCTATAACTTCCACACAGACTAAATAATTGGGATTTTCTTCCAATTTTTGTTAAAAAAAAAAATAATTGTTCTCTAGTCATCTTCCAGGAGAGAAGACTAGCTCCACCTGACAGGAAAACCAATAAAAAAGTGTTTAAATTCCCCGTCATTCCCTCCAGTTTTGGATTGCGTTTCCCTGGCAGTGAAACGTGTTGGGGTTTTTTTGGGTTTTTTAAGCGACCTAGTGCCTGGGACTGGAAGGTCCCCGTGGGGGCTTGAGCAGCTGAGCTGGAGAGGACAGGCTGTGAACCAGGGTCACTCACCCACTCCAGGGGTCCCAGTATGTAGGAGCTTTCTGAAGCGTCTATCTTGCGGTTGCCTTGGGATCACTGACCGGTTATGAGAATCACCTGGCGTGAGCGAGGCAGCCGTAGTGGAGTCCGCCGTTACCTCTGCTAGGCAGGTAGGCAGAGAGCCCAGGGTCAGAGGGCGCAGGACCAGAGATGGGAGCAAGGCAGCGTACCAAGCCTCGTTCTCAGTTGGATTTCCGGTTAGGGCGGGACATCCTCCTTAACGATGGTGCCGGTCGGCGTTTCCTTCCTCCATGAGGACAGCGAGGAGGCTCCAGGAATCGCTCGGAGTGTGGACCCGGGAGCCTGGCAAAGGTGTTGCAGTTCCAAGGGGTCCTACTGCGGATGGAAGGCGAGGCAGTGGCTGCAGCCAATGAGAAGACCACAGGCGGTGAGTCAGACTCGGCTGGTGGGAGAGAGGAGAGGAATAGAGTCCTTGCCCACTCCCCTACAGGTGTACCTAGGGGGAAGGAATACCGTTCTACCAGGAGCCCCTCATTTGTCTCCTTTGAGCCATGTGGAACCGCCCAGGAGAGTGCCCACGAGACACCTAAGGCCCCCCCCACTCCAATCGTTGTGGTTATTGCAATGATAAAGTCCCACAAGAACATGCCAGACCTTTTTGTTACAAATGTATCAAGTTGTCAGGGAAAGAAACCTCTGCGGTTATGAAGGATTTTTTGTCGGCGCAAATGGAGATGTTGGGCTTCTTACAATCCTTTAAGACAGCTCTGACATCCAGGGAGATGAATACTTGGTCCTCTAGGGAAGAGTCATCTTCCCAGGAGGGGACTTGGACAGGGAATCAATGGGGGGTTTGGGTCCCTCATCCTCTCAGGTCACAGAGGAGGAAGACCTAGAGGAGACTGAGGTCTCTGACCAAAGCTCCCTGGAAGAAGGGAAATATTTGGAAGGTGCTAGCCAGGTTAGTGAGGAATCTAGACTGGGTAGACACGATTTTGCTGTGGTAGATATGGAGGGGGCTCCTAAGGGCTATTTATTCCTCAGAAGACATCCCAGAACCACCAATGGAGGTCTCAGCCCAAGATGAGATCTACAGTGAGGAACAGAAGTATTTGAACACCCTGCGATTTTGCAAGTTCTCCCACTTAGAAATCATGGAGTGGTCTGAAATTCACCTTGTAGGTGCATTCCCACTCTGAGAGACAGAATAAAAAAAAATTCAGGAAATCAAATTGTATGATTTTTAAAGAATTTATTTGTCTTGAACTGCTGAACATAAGTATTTGAACACCTAAGAAAGAGCAATAATTCTGGCTTTCAAAGACCTGTTACTGTGCCTTTTAAAAAGTCCACCTCTACTCCACTCATTAATCTAACTTAGTAGCACCTGTCTGAGCTCTTTAAAGACACCTGCCCACCCCACAGTCAGTCAGACGCCAACTACTACCATGAGTAAGACCAAAGAGCTGTCAAAAGACACCAGAGACAAAATTGTGGACTTCCACAAGGCTGGAAAGGGCTACGGGGCAATTGCCAAGCAGCGTGGTGAAAATAGATCAACTGTTGGAGCAATTGTTAGAAAATGGAAGAGGCTAAAGACGACTGTCAGTCTCCCTCAGACTGGGGCTCCATGCAAGATCTCACCTCGTGGGGTATCACTGATGATAAGAAAGGTGAGGAATCAGCCCAGAACTACAAGGGAGGAGCTGGTCAATGACATGAAGAGAGCTGGGACCACAGTTTCAAAGGTCACTGTCGGTAGAACATTACGCCGTCATGGTTTCAAATCATGCATTGCACGGAAGGTTCCCCTGCTCAAGTCATCACATGTCCAGGCCCGTCTGAAGTTTGCCAATGACCATCTGGATGATCCAGAGGAGGCATGGGAGAAAGTCATGTGGTCAGATGAGACCAAAGTAGAATTTTTGGTCTAAACTTCACTCGTCGTGTTTTGAGGAAAAAGGATGAGTTGCATCCCAAGAACGCCATCCCTACTGTGAAGCATGGGGGTGGTAACATCATGCTTTGGGGGTGCTTTTCTGTGAAGGGGACAGGACGACTGCACTGTATTAACCACTTCCAGTCCAGACACTTTTACCCCCTTCCTGTCCAGGCTAATTTTCAGCTTTCAGTGCTATCACACTTTGAATGACAATTGCGCGGTCATGCAACATTGTACCCATATGCATTTTTTAGAATTTTTTTGAGACCGATAAAGCTTTATTTTGGTGGTATTTATTCACCACTGGGATTTTTATTTTTTTTGCTATGTAAATTAAAAAGTCCCAAAATTTTGTAAGTGTTTTTCTTATAAAATTTTGCAAATAAATAGTATTTCATCATAAATCTTGGCCAAAATGTATTCCGTTATATTTTTAGTAAACGAAAAAATAACCAAATTTATAACCAAAAATGTATAATTTTTAAACATTTTTTTTACATTTTAATTTTTTTTACATACTGTCACCCTAGCAGTACAGTGTCACCATGGTGACACTGTACTACTTGTGGGGGGTAATGAAGATTTTTTTTTTTTTTTTTTACACACTGATTGCTTTTACACCCATAAAGGATGTAAAAGCAATAGTTTCTCCTCCCTGGCTGCATTCTTGCAACCATTGAGAACTACTGAGTGAGCTGTGATTGGTCACAGCTTGTCACATAGTACAAGGCTGTTGTGAATAGCCTTGTACCATGTGACCTCTGTGATCATTCACAGATTTCACACGTAGTAAGCAATGATGTCAGAAGTGACATCTTGCTTACTACTCTGCATGTGATCACTGATTGGCCAATCAATGATCACATGATTGGGGCCTCGTACAGAGGTCCCGTCCACCGATCGGTGTTCCACTGTGTCCAGAGGAGGCAGTTTATAAACGGCCACCCGACCCTGCACTGCCACCGTCTGGCCGTTTATATACAACGGCCGGACAGGAGGTGGTTAAGGAGAGGATGAATGGGGCCATATATTGTGAGATTTTTGAACAACCACCTCCTTCCCTCAGTCAGAGCATTGAAGATGGGTCGTGGCTGGGTCTTCCAACATGACAACGACCTGAAGCACACAGCCAGGATAACCAAGGAGTGGCTCCGCAAGAAGCATATCAAGGTTCTGGAGTGGCCTAGCCAGTCTCCAGACATAAATCCAATAGAACATCTTTGGAGGGAGCTGAAACTCTGTGTTGCTCAGCGACAGCCCCGAAACCTGACATCTAGAGGAGATCTGTGTGGAGGAGTGGGCCAAAATCCCTGTTGCAGTGTATGCAAACCTGGTCAAGAACTACAGGAAACATTTCACCTCTGTAATTGCAAACAAAGGCTTCTGTACCAAATATTAACACTGATTTTCTCAGGTGTTCAAATACTTATGTTCAGCAGTGCAAGACAAATAAATTCTTTAAAAATCATACAATGTGATTTCCTGAATTTTTTTTTTTTTTTTAATTCTGTCTCTCAGAGTGGGATTGCACCTACAATGAGAAATCATGGAGGGGTCTGAAATTCAAAGTGGGAGAACTTGCAAAATCGCAGGGTGCTCAAATATTTCTGTTCCTCACTGTATAGGGGGTTGGTGAGGCCGCAGGCTAGGATGCTACCCGTGCACCAGGCTCTCAAAGATATTGTCTTGAGAGAGTGGAAGTATCCAGAGAGTGAGGTTTAAAAATTAAAGATCTAGAAAAGGCTGTACCCCTTTGGGGAAGAGGAGGTAGAGAATTCTTCAAGACTCCCAAGCTAGACGCGTTATCACAAGTATCTAAAAGATCTAACTTGTCCTTTTGAGGATTCAGGTAACATCAGGGATCAGATGGACCGTAGGTCTGAGACACTGTTGCACAGAGCCCGGAATGCCAATGCCGCTACTATGGCCCCAGCCTTGACATCCACTTGCATCGCTGAGGAATACTGATGCTTGGGTGCATAGAGTAAATTATCACATCTCTTGGGGTTCCAAGAAAAAAGGGGAAGCCCAGACAGAAGGTGTGAATAAAGCAGTTGCCTGCTTCGCAGATGCTGCGGTGGAGATAGTCAGGACATCAGCTAAGACTGCAGTGCTTCTTAACTGAAGGGCAGTGTGGGTTTAGACCTGGGAGGGTGATCAGATGTCAAGAGCCTGACTCTGAGGTTTGCCCTTTGAGGGTTCCTTACTGTTTTGCCTCAGGGCTTGATCAGGTGTTGTAAGAGGTCCAAAAAGGGGAAAAGGTTCCCTGTCAAGGCCAAAAAGGATAAGGAGAAGTTTTTCGAGGCACCCCTTAATCGGGGCCAGCAAAGACTTGGGAAGGACTCACCCAAGAAATGGGCAAGCAAGAGGAGACCGAAAGGGAGCTTCCTTTTTTCCGGCTCTAAACCCACCAGTAAGGACCCCAAATGACACAAATCTCGGGGTGGGCAGAAGGCTGTCCAGGTTCCTCCAGCAATGGGGGAAGATTTCGGAGAGCCTGTACAGCCTGCAGTTGATTAGGGAGGGGTACCAGTTGGGATTCTCTTCATTTTTTCCCCCTCATACTTTTTTGCTGACTTATCCCTCCAGAGGCAGGACAAGAGCAGAGGGTGTCTTGGGATGGATCAGGAGGTATTTGTTCCTGTGCCAATGGACCAGCTTTTCCGGGACATCTTCATGGTCCCAAAGTCCTCATTGAGTCCCTCCCAAACCAAGGTGTTTCTGGGGTATGTAGTGGACTCCGGAGTCCAGAGGGTCTTTTTACCCCAAGAGTAGACCGAAAAATTAGTGAGGGCTGTCTCCGGGTTGATAGCGGTTCCAGATTGCTCCCTGAGGCACATCATGAGAGTCTTAGGACTCATGACTGCATGTATTCCGGCCATACAGTGGGCACAGTTGCATTCCAGGGAGCTTCAAGTCTTCCTTCTATCCTCTTGAAACAGGAAAGTGGAGTCGCTGGGTGAGAGGGTTTCCCTCCTGGAGAATGTAAAAACCTTGCTGGGGTGGTTGCTCAGGCCCCAGAATCTGGGTGGTAGGAAGACCATCGGTGCAGTGGGACCCAGTTTGGGTAACCATGGATGCAAGCGAGTGGGGCTTGAGAGCTCACCTAGATGGCCAACAAGACCAGGGCCCATGGGAGCCACACCTAAGAGGGACCTCCTCCAATTGCAGGGAGCTGCTGTTAGTAGGCCAGGTCTTAGTCCTTCAAAGTTCTTTACCCAGCCTGTAACTGGACAGTGAAATAACAGACCTAGTCAGACAAACCCACTCTATTTCTCTTCAATACAATACAAGTCTGTGTGAGGACGGTTGTGATAAGGGTGTGGCTGTTACTCAGCTCTGCAAGCAAAGTACTCTGAATTGTGAGGGCAAGAGGCAGCATTTTCACTGAGGAGGAAAGGAGTACATCCTGGGACACAGAGAATCTTTATATCCGTTACAGTTGGGTCATGCTGCCATCTTCAGGTGGTTGAACACTAGCAATAAAACAAGACTGGAAATCCCCTCCCAGGCATAACCCCTCCCTGTTAGGCAAGGCTTCAGTTTTTTTGATAGTATCTTATTATGCTGGGGGTGACGCTAGGGAATTTCATCCTCGTAAGTACATTGAGGCTTGCATCCTGGCTTTCCTCCAGTCTGGGTTAATTTGGCACTGGGTCAAATTTGACCTACGAGGTCTTTATCTCAGAGACTGCTTCATATTCCTTGATGCATGTCTTTTGTGCAGGACATGTGTATTGTTCCACTGGTCAGGGCTCCTTTGATTCCCTGGAACCTCAACTTGGTACTTCAGTATTCCAGAACTCTCCATTTGAACCCATCCAGGATATTCCCTTAGTCCTTCTGACTCGTAAGGTTTTTGTTTTTTAGTTGTCGTAACTTCGGCTTGCATAGTTCCACAAATGGCTGCCCTTTTCTGTAAGGAATCCTGATGCTCCCCTGTGACAAGGTGGTTCTAGGGCCTCAGCTGTCATTTTTACCTAATGTGGTTTCTTCCTTTCATCTCAACCAAGATATTGTGTTGCCAACCTTCTGTCCAAAGCTGCAGATACCGTGGATCAAGGCTCTTCACACTCTGATGTGATTTGTGCTATCAGGTTTTATCTGAAGTCTGCTGCTGTAATTTGTCTGTCACTTTTTGTGCTTCATGAAGGGCTAAGGAAAGGACACTTATATCCAAAGAGAAATGGTAGACTGACAAAGCTCAGAAGCTATCAGCTTATCGTTCAGGCTTACAGTCTAAAAGGCAAATTTGTGGTGAAGGCTTTTTTTTTTTTTTTTTTTTTTTAATTTTTTTTTTTTCCCCAATGCTGCTGCATGAGGTTTTAACCTGTTTTTATTTAGTTGTTTGGAGCCAGTTGGCCTGTTCCCATGTTATTCTCCCATCACATTTATTGCTTTGGGACATACCTATTGTAATGGTTATGAAGATGAACTTTCCCATGATGTATGATAAAGGTTTAAAGGTAAAATCATTTTCTTGGGGTATATCATGAAGCACAGGGATCCCACCCCTCTTCCTTTGTGGTTCATGGCTTGCTACAAAAACTGAAGCCTTGTCTAAAGGGGAGGAGACTTCTGTCTTGTTTGGCATCATAACCTATCATAATGGATATGAAGGTGATCTGTGTCCTGTGATGTACTCCATGAAAAGGATTTTACAGGTAAACCAAAATCCAATTTTAGGGCATTTCCAAGTAAAAATCTTTCACAAATCCTAATATATGGGGTATTGGGTTATAAATAGATGAAAAGGTACTGTAATTGAATTAGACTTTAGCCAAAATCAAAAACATACAAATCAGTACAAGGGACATAACTTACAGTCAGTATAATGTGTCCTTTATGCTGATTCCTCTTTTCCTCCTGTCCCCATGCTGTAGTACAGCATCTATGATTGGTGGATCTGGCAGAGAAGGGTGGGCATAGTTGAGCTATCTTGATTAGCGCTCTTGACAACCCTCTAGTTGTATTCTCACCCACTGCACTGAAAGAGTTTGACAGCAGGTTTGAGGAGGTAGGATGGAGGAAGAGTCCTCCTAAAAGAAGAATAAGCACAAGGGACAAAACATATGTCCTCTGTGTTAATTTACATTTTTTGGATTTTAGCTAAACTTAGGCTTTAAGCAATTGGAAAAGAAAAAGGGCCACGTGGTGGACTTTATAGGCACTGCAACAGTGATAGATAAAATTATCGCTTTATCGAACATACATACATGTACAACAATTATTAAAATCCTCTGCAGAGAATGGACTCCCACAGTAATTGGAATTGTACACTCAATGCAGATGCAAATCGTACAGATACATAAGGTATTGATAAATTCCACAGCAGAAGTATACCGTAACCCGGTAAAGGTTTGAAAACAGATATTCTGATATCAGTGGCTGTAGTAACGCGACATGTTTCGTGATAATATCGCTTCTTCAGGAGTTGTAAACAGATTTCTACATAAAAAGAATGGTATATATTCCTAAGCAGCATTTTATATTGACCTATTCATCATACAGATCAATTAAGTAAATTGTCATACCTCAATCTACAGACATCTGTGCAGGGGCTGTGAAAAAGGGCCTCGGGCCTTCCCGTGCGGGGCCAGTCAGTGGGGGGATCCCAATAAACCAAGAGGGCAGGCAAAGCCCCCCAAAAATGCTTCCTGACGTATTAAAGAATAACATGATGGGGGCTTCCTAGATGGTAAATAGGGGTATGTGGATATAGAAATTGGACTAACCTCCCCACTGATAGGGGTGCACTAATGTCACCAATCCACGCCAATTTTTTTTTTTTTATTTTGGCGTGGGAGTTCCCCTCAAAATCCATACCAGGCCCAAAGGGTTCTATACTTGTACGTTATACTTCTGTTGTGGAATTTATCAATACCATATGTATCTGTACGATTTGCATCTGCATTGAGTGTGCCATTCCAATTACTGTGGGAGTACATTCTCTGCAGAGGATTTTAATAATTGTACGTCTATGTATGTTCAATAAAGCGATAATTTTATCTATCACTGTTGTAGTGCACATAAAGTCCACCAAATGGCCCTTTTTTCTTTTCCAATAGTTTGAATAGGACGTGGCACTTGGGAGCGTTGCACATATCCTCACAGTAATCACCCTGTGTTGGATACCATATCTCTATAATTTAAGCTTTAAGCAGTTTCATGGCCATGGTTGTGAAATAGAGTTGAAGTTTGGGCTGAAAATTTGCTCATTAAGAGTTATAAGAAACCAGCAGGTGCTTTAGTCTCATTGCTGACCCTGTAAATGGATTCCTATATATTTACTTTCGCTTTGCTGTTTGGTTGTTGTAAATTGACCATCATCTTAGGCTTCATGCACACTGGGTGTTTTAATATTGCTGGTAACGTTAGCTGTGTAAAGTCACATTAAAATTGTTAGTTTTTCAGTGTTTTTAATCATTTTTGCATTAGCGTTTAGCGGCATTTTTTTGCATTTGTTACCCGAAAATATTTTTTTCTCAAAAGTCCAAAAACGCTGGTTTGCTACATTTTGCCGTGTTTTTCAGCATTATAGCATTTTTACAGCTAAACTCCTAGAAACCCACTAGATTTGGGTTTTTTTCCAGCCAAAAAACACCCCTGCTAAAAAACGCAATTATAGTCTGTGGGCATGGATACATAGGATAATATGCTGGGGAGTTTACTGGCTGTAGAAAAAAACGCCAAAAGCCAGAGACAGCAGCTGTAAAAACATCCCGTGTGCATGAGAACCTAATATTAAAGTCTAAAGTTAATTTGTTTTTTTTTTTGTTTATGAACAGTTGACATCAAGTGTTGTAAATACACAGAAGAAACCTGAGCCAGCAGCCAAGCTTACAAAATTAAAGTCTGCATCACCAGCTAAGAGCCCTGTTGTGACTAAACCTGATGACAGCACTGACACATCTTCTTCAGACAGTGAGGAGGCCAAGCCTGTTCAGGTGTGTTAACTTGCAGCAACACAGTGGCTCAAAGACGAGCACTGGCACTTTGTGGTGTTGGTATCTGGGGTTTAGGGGACTGTTTGCAAAGTTTCTCTGTTTCCTATCTGTTTACATGGTTGTAATCTCTATGCATATAGGTTGGGCACTCAAACTGTAAGCAATCCATTAATAAATATTGATGGCAGAAATACATTTTAGATTTTTTGCTGGCCACATGAGGTGCTATCCAACTCCTCTGCTCTGCATGACTTTGGTTGGTTAGCGGGACTAAGTTGCAGCATGTCTGGGAATGAAGAGCAGCAACATCACCATGACATAAATCTTGCTGATCAAATGATCGACTGATTATCTCTTTGTTGATGAGCAGGATGTTATAACCGATATCGTGAACAGAAAAATCCGGTTGAACAACAGTGAAAAATGTTGTAGTTTCGCATGCGAATGACCGATTTTCTATGCAGTGGTATGACGGTTATCTGAAAAAAATCTATCAAGCGCTATCACGCATGAGCGGAAACAGAAGATGACCCGGATTTTTATGTCCAAGGATCCATAAATCCAGTTTATTCCAATTTTGTCCAAATGTCCAAGGATCCATAAATCTAAATCCAATTCCAAGGATTTATGTCCAATCGCTCGTTCTGGGCGTCAGGACATTGAACACTCGTTCTGGGCGGAACGGTGAGGCTACAAGGCCGCACGCACACTGCATCACTTCCACTTGTACGAAAGACGACAACACTACGTATTGCTCGACTTAACAATTTTTTTTGATTGGTTAATGTGGGCCACAATTTCGACCAATGAACAAACGCCGATCGGTCGTCAGATGACCGATCGGTCGATTTTCTAACCGTGTATTCCTGCCATTACTTGGTGATCTCACAAAGTATGCTGCCACTGTGCTCTTCACTATGACAGTGAGGCTCCATGGAAAGCTCGCTGTCTATTGCCTAGTCACACAAGCAGCTAATTGGTGGATTCAGGAGGCCATTGATGAATAGGCCTGGGCAATCAAAAGGTTAGACACTAAGAGTTGCTCAACCACTATTGGCTATACCCCTTTCCTAAGCACTAGTTCTCAACCCTGGCATAAGGAAAACTTCTAGCAGGTATCAATAGTATGCTCCCCTGTTCATTCCCTGCTACTGCTCTGTTCTGTGCTTGAATGAATATAGTGCAATGAGAGTGCACCGCTACCCTGCTTGATACTCCATATTCACATATGAATGATGGCAGAAACTTGCATTTACATATATCAATACAATATACCATCTGAGTACTCAAACTATACAAAGTACAAAATATATCACTTTAACAGCAATTCTGAATGGTGGTGGAAACCCCTCAAAGAAAAATTGTCACAAAATGTGTGCAGAAGTGCACAATATATACCAAAATCCAAATTTGCCAGGGGTGTGGGAGCACATAAGTGTCCAGTTGCAAGCCTGCCATATAGATTGCACTTTATTGTCTTTCATATAGTAGTGCAGTGGTGTATTACATATTTACTGTGCTGGAATACCAAGCTCTCAGACGAAGCTCCACCAATTTGTGATAGTCTCTGGACTTGCCTGCCACCACCCCCCACATATTCATATTGGGTTATAGCCCTATGCTGAACTGACTTAATTGCCAACAAGAATGTGTGAGGCAGATGGGAACAGGTATGCTCCATCACTGCATGAGTACCTAGGCTTTTCCCAATTCGGAACCACTTTGCGTTTAGCCTTAGCAGATGGCCGTGATATTCCAGATACATGCTCAAGGTGCCAGCATTTTATACCTGCTTCCAACTTTTTTTTTTTTTCGTTTTTAGTAGGTTAACTCTTTATCATTTTACTGGCCAGATTAATGTGATATAATCACAAACTTACTAGAACTGGTTTTACTAGCCTTAAAGCTGTTGTCCAGTCTCCTCTGAGGAAAATAAGTCAGCAGCTACAAAAAGCCACTGTTTGAAAACAGCTTGCGGCTGCACAGTCAGGTGCCTACTGTGCATGCAGGAGAAACGCTGCACATTGTGAATGGTCCCACAGTCTTTTAGTACCTGTCGTATGTCCCAAAAGACTGCGTGGGGGGTTGGGAGAACTTCTGCTTCCGATGGACGGTCGGAATGGAAGTGGGAGCAGGTACCTCTCAAAATCATTAGGTACCTGCTCTCCACACCCCCCCCCCCCTTCCCCATGCCCTTTAAAGATGCCAATTCTTCACAAGGAGCTAGGATCCAGTCCTTAAAGCGGAACTTCCCCTTTTGGGTGAAGCTCTGCTTTAAGAAAATATGGGCCCATTTTGGATTTTCTTATAACTAGTCAGTCTGTTCAAAGATATATTAGGTGTGGAGAGCAGGCCATGGAAAGATGAGAGGACTGAAACATTTGTTATATTGCAGGATAAAAGTGCTGCCGCTGGAAATCTCAAATCTAGCCAGAAGCCAGTTGGTAGAAGTGTTAGCAAACTATCAAGCACTGGTAAGAAAAACACCCTTTCTCCCATTTTTGTATTTTTCTTAAACTGACTTATGTAAGTGGTTTTAGTATCTAGTATGTTGATGCAATGTCATATATTTCTTTGTCTTTGGAACAGATGTTAAAAAGAGTAAGTCAGCGGTTCATCCAACACAGTCAGGTGGCAGCAAGCCAAAAGATTCTCAGGTATCACTGAATTCAATCAGAACATGTTTATTTCCTTTTCAATTCTGCCATGTATGTTCACAAAGCAGTCTTTAGCTAGTGCATGTAGCTTAACTGGGCTTTATTTCTTTTTCAAGCCTCTCCTCAAAATTACACCTCCTGTGATAACTACTCCAAAGAAAAGGAAGAGGGCCTCAGAAACCACAAGCATATTGGATTCGGTTGCTGAAAAAATAAGTAAGAAAAAGGAGACTAAAAAAAAAGTCCAGCCTGATACAATACCAGTTCCTCCAATGGCTTCTCCAGAAAAATCTGCATCAGCAGTAGGTTAGTGCAGACACGTGACTCTCCTTCCTGCTTTTTTTTTTTTTTTTTTTTTTTTTTTTTAATTATTATTATACTCTGATCAATAGATTATATTGTGCTCCGCTGGCTTTGGACTCCAAAGCCAGCAGATCACAATGCATATTTGTAAAGCACACTATTGGCATGGCTGCAGCATTTTTAAAGTGTGACTAAACCCTTAACAACATGGAAAAAAAATGTTTAGCAAAGGACATACTGTACATTCCACATTAATAATTATGCTGCCAAACTGAGTGTGTGCTGTAAATTGCCCCCAGCACTGTTCCTTGTTTCTTCCTGGAGGATGCCATTTGCCGAAGCCCTGAGTCCCTGAGAAGCATTAAATCTTTAGCCTGTCAGCAGATTTGCCCCAACATTTTCGACACATTGCCAAAATATAAAGCGCTACTGTGAATCTGCATAGCAGGGTGAGACAGTGTATTACTGGATTTTAAACAATATAGACACCTATGTTTTGAATAGCTATAATTGCATAAGGGGCCAGCTCAGGCTGGCAGTGATCTAGAAGGTCTTCATTTTATTACCAAATGCCTTGGGGCTACACTGTCAGCTATTTCCAGCACAGCCCCAATACACAAAAAAAGCCTTATTTCCAGTGCTGTCAGCACACATCACAGCAATGCTGTAGTGTGAACTGAGAAGAAAAAAATTACTGCATTTATGTACAATATCTTAGTGCGCCAGGTTGAAGCATTAGCCACTGCATTGCAACACTGCTGCTGTAAATAGAACTATATTAAAATATCACTCATGACATTTTTATAAAGCTAAATTAAAAAAAACAAAAGGTAAACTGTATGGTGCATCAGCGTCAGTGCATCTGCACTGTCTCTCCTATCGCACACCAGCAGCCATGCTGTCATTGTGACTCAGTGGTGTAACTTGTAACTGCCACAACAGGTGAATGGATATTCATATTTGGGTGCCCTAAATTAAGCTATTCATCCAGATAGTGTTGGAGCCTATGGCTACAGTTCATTCCCACACATTCCTATTGACCGTTATTATGATGAATTGCCTCACTGGCCAACAAGAATAGGCTGGGGATTTGGCTGTAATTACAGGTTATTAGAGGTTTCTGCAGGTATGTGCAAACACCTCTAGGCATTTGCATTTTGTGGCAAATTTTTTAGGTTTTTTTTTTTTTTTGGCCAGGTAAATGGCCAAATAGATAAAATAAAGACAAGGTAGCTATTTAACCTGCCAAAAGGTTTCTCTTTCTGCTCATCCAGTGCTAACATTTACACATCCCTGTTGCAGTTTAGTGATTCTTGAAGGTTTTGTCCCTCCCTTGTCCTCTGACAGAGCAATGATGGAGAAGCAGAACACACACGAGCTGAAGTCTCTGACCTCCCATTATTTTTTTTTTTTTTTCATTCCTGCAGTTCAGCTTTAAGAACGGTATCTTTATTGTTTGAATATAATAGATTACTAATTAGCAGTGCCAGGACAAGGTCATCCAGTGCCCAGGACGAAGATGCCAAACTGCACCACCCACCCCATGTTATGCATGACCAGTCCTCTTACGTCTGGTAACCACACCTAATCATTATACCTACATATAGAGTGCAGAAGTCAGGATTGAATATATTACGAAGTGCAAATGTCAGGAGCAAAAATAGTGTCCAGAGTGGAAGAATCCAGAACGGGAACAGTGGGCCTGTGTGCAGAATCATACAGTGGGTCCTGCTTCTAGCAGGCAAAGTGCGATGTGTGGCACAAATTGGGTGTTGCTCACTGTGCTGACTATTGGATGTGGCTTAAAGGGATGCACAGTGCAAGGGTTCAGTAGCAAGTTATGTTGAGTTCAGGGGTCAGGAAAAAAATAAATTGGCTTTTATGATCATGGAAGTGGGGAAAGGGGGGTTCAGAAGATCCAACGTTTACTAGGGTAGGGAGGGTCCCACTTTAAAGGTCGTTTACGGCTTGTTCCGAATATCTACAATATCTACAAAATGTGCTTGAACTGGGGACTGATTCACTTAATGAATTATAAAACCCAAAACCATAAATGTTATTTATTGAAGCTTGCCAATCAGATGTGGTGGCTGCATTTTTTTATTTTTATTTTTTTTATTTTTTTATTTATTTTTTTTTTTAGGCTTTTTCCCCCCTCTGTTTTCACCTGTTGATCTGGCTAGTAACATACCTCCTCCTGTATTAGGGTACTGCCACTCTGGATGAAGGAGCACAGGGGGCACAGCAAGCAAGTCTTTGGGGGGGGAGGGAGGATAGTGTTAGATTGTTAGCTGTAAACACACTAACAAACTAAAGCCAAATTCCCACATTTTATAATCCGTGACAGCAAACTTTTTTTTTTTTCTTTTTGTGATAAAGGTTTTGCATAAATAAAAGGTGATCATTGTAAACACCCCTGTTTGTGGTAAATGTTTTGTTTGAACCCTGTAACTGCTCCAAATGTAAAGCAGTTTGATATGTTAAAACAAAAAGAAAACAAATGCATCATCACATCTAAGAATTGGTAAGCTGCAATGTACTTTAGTAAATGTTTGCTTTTGGGTTTCATGTGACTTTAACCCTTTCACTGTCAGGTCAGTTTGCCGTACGGACCTATAGCATGGCTTCTTGCTGGCCAGGTCCATACAACGTACAGACATGATTCCTGCTTCTGCTATGAGCCCATGGTCACTGATCAGAGCTGTTCACTTATAATGTGACACTCCCCCCTCTGCCGGCCTGTCACCTACCGCTTCTTTCCCTCTACCTAATCTGCTAGGTAGTCAGGTGTAAGCGGCAGACGGTCCGTTTACATTCCACCGCCTATAGAGGACATTGGGCTGTGTCTGTTCTACATAAGCGGAGCAGACACAGACCCGCCATCCGCCTGCTCAGCAGGAATCAGCGAACAGATTGCCTGCATCGAAGTCTCCCTTGCCTCCGAAACCCGATCTGCAAATTCATGCTCCAACAGCTTCCTCACTGCCTGTTTTAACCCAGTTTATGCCAACAAATGCTCCGCAACCACATGTATTGCACGTGGTTGTAGGGCATTTGTGACACTTATCCATTGACTTGAATGTGTAGCATTCGGTGCGTGCAAAGCAACTTTGCCATAGGCTCGAAGCGACACATTGCAGCCACAGCATGTAAAAACCCCCCTTTGCTGACTATTGCACCCAAAGGGGGGGGGGGTTGTCAGGTGGCAGAAATGCAGTTCATCAGCACATTTTTGCCGCCCCCTTTCCCCCCCAACTGCAAGTCTAAACAAGGACCTCATTCACGTGGGGCATATTACAAGAAGGCTGTGTTTAGCTGCACAGTAATGCACAAGTGTTCTGTGCATCCCCATGCAGGCAGTCTCATCAATGTCAATTGGGACACAGCAGCTGCGGGGGAATGCACAAGTATTCAATGCATTCCTGTGCAGGCAGTCCCATTCATGTCAATAGGGACACAGCCATTTCTCCCAACTTGACATCCATGTGGGTGCATGTCCCTGAACTCACACTGTGCATTTGGGGCCATACACCTACACCTGCATGGATGTCTGCACCTTTTTTTGGTTTAGGAGGTATTTTACAAACTCTGAAAGCTGTAAGGGAAAAATAAAAAAAGCAATAGAAAAATTGCAAAAATGGCCCGTCCAGCTGAGTTTCTAAGTGGAGTGCAGGGTCTGATTGCGATTTCTATTGAGGAATTGATGCTGTACGAGGTGGTGTGTAGTTTTTCTGTTTTTTCCTGTTGCTGGCTGGTTGACATCAACAACAGGATCATAATGTACTTTGTGTTTGGTTTGCTAGGAGTTAAGTAATCCTGACAGTCTGAACTGTTACTGCATTCCTGGTAGTTTCTGGGTCAATGCAGAACATACATCACTAGCCTATAGAAAACCCGCATCCACCTTTCCACACTTCAGCACACTGGTCTCCTCTACCTTCTGCTCTGATGTCTGAAGTCAACATGGGAAAAAGAATGAGGACGACAAGCTCTGGCACAGGCAGCTCTGATTCCCAACAAACTCGAATGGCATTTGCAGCTTGCTGAAATAATGTTTCTACACCTTCTAGAAACTCCCAGCCTTTATTCCCAGCACTGCCCTAGTCTGCACCCGATGCCCCCTCCCCCACACTGTGCCCAGGGGGCACTGGCACACCCCCCCCCCCTTTGTCCCAGTTCTGATAATAGGTCTTATCTCTGTTTGCACTGTTCAATCCCCACCTATACCTTTTTTTCTTCTAGCCTTGTTGGAATCTGAAGAAGAAACAGTTTTGGCCCTACTTGAAGGAAGGAGTCCAAAGAAAGCAAAGAAAAATAAAGTATCTAAGCAAGCCGCTGAGACTGCAGTAGTTAATGTTGCCACACCTACAGCACAGAATAATGATGTACCCAAGAAGATTTCTCTACCTCATCCCCTTCTGTCTTCATGGGTCCCTGAGAGTCCAACCTCAGGAGATGACAAGAGTGGCCAGCCTACTACAGAGGTTGCTTCACAGTCTGATAAGAAAGCAAAGAGCAGCAAGAAACGCAAGATCTCCCAAGACCTCGAAAAGCAGAATCAAAAGCCAGCCAAAAAAGCAAAGGACAAGCAGGAAAAAAAGATTCAGAAGGGTATGGAAGAGGAAGCAAATGTAACCCCAAAACCTAAGTCTGATGAAAAGAAATCTGAAAAGGACAGATCAAAGAAAAGTGAGTGTTCTGGTTTTGGTCATTCTATGTTGGTGAAACCTGAGTGCATTCTTGTCTTCATTCATGTGTTTTTCTAACTCTGGTAAGTGTATAAATTACATTTTTCTGAAAAATCAGTCGGGGTATCCTTGCAGAGGTCATGTAGCTGTTTCATTACACAGCTAGAATTGAATAGACTGAACATTTTGCAAGTGTAGACGAATCTGAGAAAATGAAAAAAAAAATAATGCTGTTTCTTTGAACCTTCGTTGGTGGACAGTGTCCACTGGGGTGTTAGCCCTGCTCTTAGGAGGATAGGCACAAAGTAGAAAGGTATACTTCTCCCTCTGTGGATTATATTTCCTCTGCACAGGAAGTGAGAGCTCGGTTGCAGCTTGGTCTCATAGGATGTCCTAAGTTTCTCTTGCTTGAAAAGGTTGGTGTGTGTGTGTTCGTTCAAATCATATTTGTATTTCATTTATTTAGATTTTTCTGAGGTTTTATTCTGGTCTGGTCCCTGGACTTTTTTTTGCTCTCGGCAGTATTAGCTATTGACCCCTTTTTAGGTCCAGAGCCACTGGCGTTGCCTCAGCTATTTCCCTTTCTCTGAAAACTCATTCAGTTAGGCTGGTCGAGCTGAGCACCTGGAGTTACCTCATATATGTTGGTCATTGGGCACCTTTAATTCTCCATTTCTGTCACTTTTGCTGCATAAGGGGTTATTGAGCGCTGGTATCATCTACTGGGCTAACTCTCACACGCATGCTGCACAATTTCCCATTATACAGTTTTATGGAAGAATGCCATTACTGGCTTGTACAGTATCTGATCAAATGGAGGGGGGGGGGGTGCGTGAATTTTCATAGTTACCCTGGGCACTGAATGTCCTTGTCCTGGCAGTGCCCTGAACCATCCAGTCATCACATGTCTGATTCTACACTGGGGGAATGGAATGATCCAGCTGCACTGGGTGCCGTAAGCTCACATTCTACTAATAGCCCCAGAACTACTTGCTTGTACTTGTTATCTTTGTTTCTTTTTAGTAAGTTTGTTTGCTTCCCTAAGTGCTTATTAGCCTTGTTTCCTTTTTTTATTCCATTCCTACTGTGGATCCGGCAGTGTCTTTACTACGAAGGCACTTACTCTTACAGTATAGTGGACTACTTGTTCTTTTAAGGACCCAAATGATAAGCGGTTGGAAGCCAGGGTTGCCAACGTCCATCACTTTGACAGTTTGTAAGAAAAACATCCTGATTTCTCCAGACCATAAATGTCAGTTACCAGAATTTAACCACTAGCCTACAGGGCACATATACCCCCTTCCTGCCCAGGCCAATTTTCAGCTATCAGCACTGTCGCACTTTGACAATTGCGCGGTCATACAACACTGTACCCATATGAAATTTTTATAATTTTTGTGAGACAGATAGAGCTTTCTTTTGGTGGTATTTAACCACCTCTGGGGTTTTTTATTTTTTGCTAAACAAACCAAAAACAACTGAAAAGTTTGAAAAAAAGTTTTTTCTTCGTTTTTGTTTTAAAATTTTGTAAATAAGTGAATTTTTTCTCCTTCACTGATGTGTGCTAATGAGGCTGCACTGATAGGCTGCACTGATAGGTGGCACTGGGCACTGATGAGGAGGCACTGATGGGCATTGACAGGCATCACTGATGGGCACTGAAAGGCAGCACTCATATATGGCACTGATAGGTGGCACTAATAAGAGGCACTGACTGGCACTGTTAGGTGGCACTGATGGGCAGCACTGATTGGCACTGATTGCAAGCACTGATAGGTGGCACTGACTGGCATTGATATGTGACACTGAAAGGCAACTCAGATGGGCACTGATATGTGGCATTGATGTGCACTGGTAGGCACTGATATGTGGCACTGATGGGCACTGGCAGGTAGCACTGCTGGGGCTACACTGATAATCAGGGTACACTGATCATCAATGCCCTGATGATCAGTGTACATGTCCCCTCAGAGGAATGCTCTCCTCTCGAGCTGTTAGTGTGACAGCTTGTGAGAAGAGAAATGCCGATAACCGGCATTTCCCTGTTTACATGCGATCAGCTGTGATTGGACACAGCTGATCACATGACCGAGCCGAAATCTTTGGCACTTTCCATGATCGGTGATTTGCTGTGTCCACCGATCGCTGAGCTGCGCACTCCTGCAGCCGCGCATGCGTGGTTAGAGTGGGAGGGCGTCATATGATGTCCTCCCACAACAAGAGAACCGCATTACGCCCGTCATTGACTTATATGGCGGGCGGGAGGCGGTTAATGGCACTTCTACTTTCTCAAGCCATGTCTGACTGGTCAAAATTCCTTAATGGGAATCCAGCAGCTGTTGTGGTTGATTGCTGATAGAATGCATAGAGCAGATGGCTGTAGCACTTATTCATGTCGGTGCATATATGCAAGGTATTGCGGTTAGCGTGCTGGACTGTTGAACCACATGGTCTTTTAAGAGATAACATCTCTTTAGACTGGCTCTTGACAACATCTTTAAAGTGGAGTTCCACTCACCCTGTCAAAAAATAAGTCTGCAGCTACAAAAACTGTAGTTGCTCACTTTTAAAAAAACAGCCACTTACCTGTCCCTTGGTCCCGCGGTGTGTCCCCCACAGCCAGTTTCACCGGCTGTCCTATATTCCAGGAGGCCAGCATCTTCAGTGTGGGCACCCAGCTGTAATATCTTGCGGCTTCATAGCCGGGTACCCACTGCGCATGCGCGAGTAGCGCTGTGCTTCATGAATTGTCCTGTAGTCTTCTGGGACCTGTCACGTGTCCCAAAAGACTACAGGGAGGGAGGACACCTTCCGTTTCCAATCGCCTAGGCGATTGAACTGGACGTGGGAGCAGTTACCTGTCAAATTTGGGTACTTGCTCCCTGCCCCCCAAAGGTGCCAATCCTTAATGGGGAGCAGTCCTTAAAGCGGAACTTCCCCTTTTGGGTGGAGCTCCGCTTTAAGGATGCTACTGGTGATACTTTACTATTTTTAGGTGATACATCAAGGCCCTTAACATCAGCTATATCCCTGATTTCTCCATATGGTCAGTTCTCAGGGTTCACCATCAATTGGAACAAATCTGTACTCCTGCTGTTGAACCCCATTTGTGAAAACCTACCTGTGATGATCGCAGCGTCAGACCCCAGCCCTTCTCACCAAACTCATGAGTGAAGGACTAGCCAATCTAAAACCGCGCTGTCACGGGCGTAACAATGCCAAGCCCAGCTGCACCCTGGACAAAGATTTTCCAGCTAATGGACCACAACCTGTGTGCCAGCAGCCTGGGAGTGATTGTTACTGGGTCAGGTTAATTACGCAATTAACCTTTCACACTGCCACCACCTCCTTTTTGTACAGAGAAAGAGGACACTCGGCAATATCCGCAATAAAACTATGATGTTTGCATAAGCGTCTGTATACCACTGTCACCGCAGGCAGATTATACAGAAGTTTAAAACACACACACAGTAGCGCTCTTCAGAGGCAGGGGTTCTTTAGTTTGCATTAAAGAGCTTTAGAAACCGTTCAACACTTTCAGTAAGTAAGATTTATTACTAAAAGATCAAAAGGGTGCAATAAAAATATTTACAGAAAAAAATGTAGCCAACATATATATAAATATACAAAGAGCAATAGCACAGCAAAGCGATAACAGAAAGCAGTTTAGAGGGATAAAGTACTTGCCGTCAGCCTTGGGTTAAGCAGTTTTCAAGTTCAGAGCAAAAGGGCCATCTCCCAGAGTTGGTTCCGATGTTACAAGGGAGAATCTTCAACTTAGCTCAACTCAGCTTAACTTCAGGCATCACAGCCTTTATCTAGGAACTCAGCAGGGTGTCTCCCTGAAGCAGAGAACCAATTGCCTCATTTGGGCGGGTGTGGCAGGCGGAAACCCAAGCTATGACCACAAAACCCTCTTTGCTTATATTATTTTTCATAACTTACCCTGGATACATATAACATTCTATCCATGAGTAGATTAATACGCAGAATCTTCTGCTGAACGTCTACATATGAAATATGAGATACCTGCTTGGATGGTTAAGGAGATATAATTTTCTGCTCTCCTGTATATGCCAGCTAGGGGGTATAATATACCAGGCGACTTGTCTTAAAGTGAGCCGTCCGAATATGTGCTCCATGTTTATGTAATTATGTCCTATTTGAAAATATAAAATTATATGGAAAAGTGAGTTTTTAAATGTAAGTCTGTTTTTACGACTACCTGGAATGTCTTTGAGGCTTCGTGAGGGCTGGGTTTATGGTTTGACAATCCCTTCTCCAGCAAGAGTCTCGCAGACATAGGGGCACCAGCTAGTTGGTGTTTATAGCCATGACGCCCTCTCAATGAGTTTGCTGCCTGTGATCTCTGTCATCAAACAGACCACATGTCACTCAACAGAGAGGGAGGGGGGATGTCGGAGGAATCTGATTTGGGAGAGAGAGATACAAGATGGAGGGTTTGGAGCAAAATGGATGACCGCGTCCATCTCTGTGTGCACGATTGCTACACTACCTACAGTGGCCAACCAAATTACTTTGGTGTTCTCCTTTCAATACTTTGACATACAGATTTCCCCCGTGCTTAGTGAATATATTGAACTAAATATAGAGCCTCTCCTAACAAAATTTAAATAAAAACTCTAAGACTTGTTGCAAATTTCCTTTATCTGTTTTTATGGAGAGCAAAAGTCAAAATGTTCTGGATGCCCCAATTGCTAAACGGTTTCCATAATTTTGGATACTGCAATGGGTGTTAAGGACGGTGGATTCCTTTTTTCAGGGATCTCATTTGGAAACAGAAATTACCCAGAATCATGTTAGATATTCTACAATTCCCCAAAGATGGAGGTGGCCTAACTTGTACCTAAAGCTAGGCTCCATATTTATAGCATCTCAGTTGCAGCAGGCCGCAGGGTGAGACAATTTAAATCTACAAGACCTGTTCTGAGGTTGATCTCTTCTCTGGGACCCCCTTGTCTTCTATCTAGAGCAGCGGTTCTCAACCTGGGGGTCGCGACCCCTTTGGGGGTCGAACGACCATTTCCCAGGGGTCGCCTAAGACCATCGGAAAACACATATTTCCGATGGTCTTAGGAACCGAGACACCACTGCAGTGTCCGGCGATGTGTGGGCGGGATGATACGCTGCTGTCACCTGGCCACACCTCCGGGATCGCTCAGCAGCTCCGCCTCCTCGCCGCTGATTGGCCACCGGAACTGTAGCTCAGGAGAGGCACACAGGCGGCCAATCACCGGCGAGGAGGTGGAGCTTGGAGAGGAGGAGCCGAGCGGCAGTGCGCGTACATCAAAGAAGACCGAGGGAGCTGCCGGAGCAAGTGAAGAGGAGAGCGGCCAGAGAAGGAAGACAGCTGACAGGTAAGTGAGAGAGCGAGCCCAGGCTGGAGCAGGGGTCAGCAAGGTAAGTATCATTGGTGTCAGTGGGAGGAATAGTGCCCCATCATTTGTGTCACTAATACCAACGATGGGGCACTATTCCTCCCCCCACTGACACCAACGATGGGGCACTATTCCTCCCCCCACTGACACCAACGATGGGGCACTATTCCTCCCCCCACTGACACCAACGATGGGGCACTATTCCTCCCCCCACTGACACCAACGATGGGGCACTATTCCTCCCCCCACTGACACCAACGATGGGGCACTATTCCTCCCCCCACTGACACCAACGATGGGGCACTATTCCTCCCCCCACTGACACCAACGATGGGGCACTATTCCTCCCCCCACTGACACCAACGATGGGGCACTATTCCTCCCCCCACTGACACCAACGATGGGGCACTATTCCTCCCCCCACTGACACCAACGATGGGGCACTATTCCTCCCCCCACTGACACCAACGATGGGGCACTATTCCTCCCCCCACTGACACCAACGATGGGGCACTATTCCTCCCCCCACTGACACCAACGATGGGGCACTATTCCTCCCCCCACTGACACCAACGATGGGGCACTATTCCTCCCCCCACTGACACCAACGATGGGGCACTATTCCTCCCCCCACTGACACCAACGATGGGGCACTATTCCTCCCCCCACTGACACCAACGATGGGGCACTATTCCTCCCCCCACTGACACCAACGATGGGGCACTATTCCTCCCCCCACTGACACCAACGATGGGGCACTATTCCTCCCCCCACTGACACCAACGATGGGGCACTATTCCTCCCCCCACTGACACCAACGATGGGGCACTATTCCTCCCCCCACTGACACCAACGATGGGGCACTATTCCTCCCCCCACTGACACCAACGATGGGGCACTATTCCTCCCCCCACTGACACCAACGATGGGGCACTATTCCTCCCCCCACTGACACCA
Source organism: Staurois parvus (assembly GCF_062004578.1). Lineage (NCBI taxonomy): Eukaryota > Metazoa > Chordata > Amphibia > Anura > Ranidae > Staurois > Staurois parvus. Next base: position 2,907,670 of record NW_028318082.1, read on the forward strand.
ACGATGGGGCACTATTCCTCCCCCCACTGACACCAACGATGGGGCACTATTCCTCCCCCCACTGACACCAACGATGGGGCACTATTCCTCCCCCCACTGACACCAACGATGGGGCACTATTCCTCCCCCCACTGACACCAACGATGGGGCACTATTCCTCCCCCCACTGACACCAACGATGGGGCACTATTCCTCCCCCCACTGACACCAACGATGGGGCACTATTCCTCCCCCCACTGACACCAACGATGGGGCACTATTCCTCCCCCCACTGACACCAACGATGGGGCACTATTCCTCCCCCCACTGACACCAACGATGGGGCACTATTCCTCCCCCCACTGACACCAACGATGGGGCACTATTCCTCCCCCCACTGACACCAACGATGGGGCACTATTCCTCCCCCCACTGACACCAACGATGGGGCACTATTCCTCCCCCCACTGACACCAACGATGGGGCACTATTCCTCCCCCCACTGACACCAACGATGGGGCACTATTCCTCCCCCCACTGACACCAACGATGGGGCACTATTCCTCCCCCCACTGACACCAACGATGGGGCACTATTCCTCCCCCCACTGACACCAACGATGGGGCACTATTCCTCCCCCCACTGACACCAACGATGGGGCACTATTCCTCCCCCCACTGACACCAACGATGGGGCACTATTCCTCCCCCCACTGACACCAACGATGGGGCACTATTCCTCCCCCCACTGACACCAACGATGGGGCACTATTCCTCCCCCCACTGACACCAACGATGGGGCACTATTCCTCCCCCCACTGACACCAACGATGGGGCACTATTCCTCCCCCCACTGACACCAACGATGGGGCACTATTCCTCCCCCCACTGACACCAACGATGGGGCACTATTCCTCCCCCCACTGACACCAACGATGGGGCACTATTCCTCCCCCCACTGACACCAACGATGGGGCACTATTCCTCCCCCCACTGACACCAACGATGGGGCACTATTCCTCCCCCCACTGACACCAACGATGGGGCACTATTCCTCCCCCCACTGACACCAACGATGGGGCACTATTCCTCCCCCCACTGACACCAACGATGGGGCACTATTCCTCCCCCCACTGACACCAACGATGGGGCACTATTCCTCCCCCCACTGACACCAACGATGGGGCACTATTCCTCCCCCCACTGACACCAACGATGGGGCACTATTCCTCCCCCCACTGACACCAACGATGGGGCACTATTCCTCCCCCCACTGACACCAACGATGGGGCACTATTCCTCCCCCCACTGACACCAACGATGGGGCACTATTCCTCCCCCCACTGACACCAACGATGGGGCACTATTCCTCCCCCCACTGACACCAACGATGGGGCACTATTCCTCCCCCCACTGACACCAACGATGGGGCACTATTCCTCCCCCCACTGACACCAACGATGGGGCACTATTCCTCCCCCCACTGACACCAACGATGGGGCACTATTCCTCCCCCCACTGACACCAACGATGGGGCACTATTCCTCCCCCCACTGACACCAACGATGGGGCACTATTCCTCCCCCCACTGACACCAACGATGGGGCACTATTCCTCCCCCCACTGACACCAACGATGGGGCACTATTCCTCCCCCCACTGACACCAACGATGGGGCACTATTCCTCCCCCCACTGACACCAACGATGGGGCACTATTCCTCCCCCCACTGACACCAACGATGGGGCACTATTCCTCCCCCCACTGACACCAACGATGGGGCACTATTCCTCCCCCCACTGACACCAACGATGGGGCACTATTCCTCCCCCCACTGACACCAACGATGGGGCACTATTCCTCCCCCCACTGACACCAACGATGGGGCACTATTCCTCCCCCCACTGACACCAACGATGGGGCACTATTCCTCCCCCCACTGACACCAACGATGGGGCACTATTCCTCCCCCCACTGACACCAACGATGGGGCACTATTCCTCCCCCCACTGACACCAACGATGGGGCACTATTCCTCCCCCCACTGACAC